>NC_080041.1:51918822-52006978 GCF_012489685.1 Lotus japonicus
ATAGTGATTGTAGAAACGTTTCACTGGTTACTCTTTGGTCTTTAACTTCTGATGAATATGTCTTTGGGTCAGAGTCAGAATCTGTTTGTCAAACACTTAAAAGACAAACGTTAGAGTACTATAATTGTTCATACACAAATATAAACTTGTTATCATCAAAACATAGAGTTGTACAACCTGATCAAATCTTGGTCTTACAATCTCTCCCTTTTTGATGATGACAAAACCATGTATTTTGATGAATAATTCTTAAATAATAAACTGAATACACTCAGAGTTTAAGGTATCAGAGTTAAAGTTATCCTGATGTGTACAATTTATTTAGCTCCTTCTGAATCCAAGACTAGAGGTTGATTCTGAGCTAAGCTCCCCCTGAATCTATGACTTAATGAAATTTTTAGAATAGTCTATATTCTGAGTTAAATTGAGATAATGATCAGAGTGATATTAATCAGAGCAATATAGATAGTTCAACATATGACATAGAAAATATAATTGAGTCAGAACTATAATTGATCATTGTATATTGTTACTTCAGAAGAAGTGAAATGTATTCCTTACTATTGTTTCATGAAAGATCTATAGTTATAATGATTGATCACTTAATCGACACAATTTTTATTTATCAAAAACATAGGTTGTACTCCCCCTTTTTGTCATAAGCAAGAAGTACTAGGTACTCCCCCTTAGCGTTGAAAACAGGAAGTATTAGGTACTCCCCCTGATTAAGATAACAAGACTAAGTTCACAAAAAAATAAAAAAAGATAAGTAAAAAGAATAAGGAAGTCAGATGCAAAAACTTATACATATAAGAGAGTAAGAAAAAGAAAAGATAAAGATTCCAGAAATAAAGCAATAAAGACTCCAAAAATAAAATAATAACATCGAGAGAGATCCTAAATAACTAAGGCTTAACATTTGGATCTGGGAGCCTCTTCAAGATAACTTCCATCATCTGAGCAAAACTTTGATTGACTTTTGCTTGTTCTTCAATGTGCCTCTGGAAATTGTCAAGTCTTGAGACAATCGCAGAAAGATCAGGTTGAACCGGTGCAGAAGGTGCAACTTGAACAGACGATGTACCCGAAGCAGAACTTGCAGCTGCATCAGAAGCAGAAGCAAGTGCATGTGCCTTCAAGGCGGCAACTTCAGCTTCCAACTTAGCAGCCCTTTCCAGAGCTTCTATGCGAGCAACTTCTAACTTGGCAGATTAAATCCTTGAAGCTTCAACTCTGGCAGCTGCAGCTCTAGCAAGTATCCTTCTAGCTTCAACTTCTAATTTCTCAGCATGTATCCTTCTAGCTTCAGCCTTTGCTTTCTCAGCTCTTGCTTCTTCAGCATTTTCCTCTCTATTTCTGGCTTCCAAGGCAACTTGTCTCATATTTTCTCTAAGTTGAAGTTCAACAAGTGTCTGTCTTCTTCTGTTATGAACTTCTTGCTTCCGCTTAGCAGCTTCAACTCGGTCACCTTTGTCTTGGTCAGAGAATTCCAACATATCCTCAATATTGGATCTCATCCAACCACAGAATGCATCCCACTGAGCAGCAACCAGATTGGGCTTTTCACTAGAATCAGTAATGGCATACAGATCCTTCAGCCTTGTTGTTGCCCTATCATTAAAAATATTGATGCATTCCAGAAGATTATTTGGTTCAGGATAGGTATAGGGAATGAGTGGAAGATTAGGTTGTGGTGAAGGTTGAGAAGCAAGACTAGAACTGGTTGCTTCAGATGTATCTTGAGCAGAAGTATCTGCTTCAGATGCTATGTCAGTGGAAGCATTATCTAGAGCCATCTGATCAGAAGTGGTCTGACCAGGAATGGGTTTAGAAGTTTGAACTTCAGGCTTTGAAAATTCAAAGTCTTGAGAGTTTGATAGGGACTTAATCCACAAGCTAAAGAAAGACTACTCTAAGGTGTAGACACGCAGGGGCAAAGTGGGAACAGCCATCGATTCCACTACCACACATGGGGGAAAATAACTAATTGATGAGCTGGCAGATCCTCTTTGCAGAGGATCAGGCCAGAAGGTGTGTATAAACACCTGAGGGGGGGGAGAGAGAAAGGTAGGCATCATTTCTGTTAGAATTGGGAGAGAAGGGAACACTCTCGAATTGTTCCTAGCTTTATTGCTTTCTGTATTTTGCTTCCATTACTTCTGTATTTCCTAAGAATTTCTGATGTTGATGATAGGTACCAGAGGTTTTAGGAAGAAGAAACTGAATTACTGATATATTGATAGGGAATTTCTGATGAGAACACCAGAAATTCTTAGGAAATACAGAAGTAATGGAAGCAAAATACAGAAAGCAATAAAGCTAGGAACAATTCGAGAGTGTTCCCTTCTCTCCCAATTCTAACAGAAATGATGCCTACCTTTCTTTCTCCCCCCCTCAGGTGTTTATACACACCTTCTGGCCTGATCCTCTGCAAAGAGGATCTGCCAGCTCATCAATTAGTTATTTTCCCCCATGTGTGGTAGTGGAATCGATGGCTGTTCCCACTTTGCCCCTGCGTGTGTACACCTTAGAGTAGTCTTTCTTTAGCTTGTGGATTAAGTCCCTATCATCACTTCCCCCTTTGAAAAACACCTTGTCCTCAAGGTGGAATGTTGGGAATTGCTGCTGGAATTGATGCAGGGATTCCCAAGAATTCTCAAACTCAGGGAGATTCCTCCATTGGACTAGTAGCTCTATCTCCCCAGTTGAACTAACCCTGGAATCTAGTACAGTAGCTGGCTCCACTTGGAGTTCCCATGCTTCAGATAGTCCCTGAGGTAATGGTTGGACTGGAACTGAAGGAGTTAGAGATTTCTTCAGTAAGGATATATGGAATACAGGGTGCACTAAGCATCCTGCTGGAAGTTGTAACTTATAGGCCACTGCACTGATCTTCTCAATAATCTTGAAGGGACCATAAAACCTTGGACTGAGTTTTTGGTTGGTCCTTTTGGCTAGGGATTGAAGTTTGTAAGGTTGGATCTTAAGGTAAACAGCATCTCCCACATTAAATTGAATGTCCCTTCTGTGCTTATTGGCTTGTTGCTTCATCTGATTTTGAGCTTGAGCCAAATTAGCTTTTAGTTCTTCTAGCATAAGGTTTCTTTCAGCAGTTAGCCTAGAAACCTCTTCTACTGCTGTTTGTGTCACATCTCCCCTGATGATTGCTGGAGGGTCTTGGCCATATAGAGCTTTGTAAGGGGTAGATCTGAGGGATGCATGGTAGTTAGTGTTGTACCAGTATTCTGCCCATGCTAAGCACTTGGGCCATAGCTTGGGTTTGGTCCCTGTTAAGCATCTCAGATAGGTCTCCACACATTTGTTTACCACCTCAGTTTGACCATCTGTCTGAGGGTGGTAAGCTGTACTATATTTCAGCTTAGTGCCAGCTAACTTGAATAGTTCTGACCAGAAGGAACTCATAAATACATTGTCCCTGTCAGAAACAATGGTCTTAGGAAAACCATGTAACCTGACTACTTCTTGAATGAAAGTTTCAGCTACAGTTTTTGCAGAATAGGGGTGAGATAGTGCTATAAAATGAGCAAATTTGGTGAGCCTATCCACCACTACTAGTATAGTATCTTTCCCCATAGTCCTGGGTAGCCCTCCTATGAAATCCATACTGATATCAGTCCAGATTTGAGAAGGAATGGGCAAAGGTTGAAGGAAACCAGCAGGGCTCAAGGCCTGATACTTGTTCCTCTGGCACACTTCACAACTTTGGACATAATGTTGGATATCTGTCCTCATGTTTTCCCAGTAAAAGAGGGAGGAAATCCTCTTCATAGTTCTGAAGTGACCAGCATGTCCTCCCACTGCAGAGTTATGGAATTCCTCCAATATTCTGGGAATCCTAGGTGATGATTTAGGTATTACTACCCTGCCCTTGAAGTAGAGCAACCCCTTTCTGAACTCAAATTCCTGATTAGAGTTTGGATCAGTCATGAGAGCTTTGATCATTCGACCATACTTGGCATCCTGAATCAATTCTTCATCTAATCCCTCCCACTCTTGGCATTGAGCTACAGAGATAGCAGAGAAATTAAACTTCCTTGAGAGAGCATCTGCAGCTTTATTCTCAATTCCAGGCTTGTATTTAATTGTGAAATTGTATCCCATTAGCTTAGTAATCCATTTCTGCTGATCTTCACCTATAATTCTCTGTTCAGTCAAGTATTTGAGGCTCTTTTGATCTGTGTGGATCACAAAACTTCTTCCTAGCAAGTAGGGTCTCCACTTTTGGACAGCTAGTACAATAGCCATGAGTTCCCTTTCATAGACAGACTTGTTTTGGTTTCTGTCTGACAGAACCTTGCTCATGTAAGCCACGGGTCTTCCTTCCTGCATAAGGACAGCCCCAATCCCTTTGCCAGAAGCATCAGCCTCAACCACAAATTGCTTGTCAAAGTTGGGAGCCACTAGAACTGGTAGGGTAGTCATAGCAATCTTCAATTTCTCAAATGCTTCTGTGGCTGTTTGATCCCAACAGAAGTTGTCCTTCCTCAATAGTTGAGTTAATGGAAAAGCTATTTTGCTGTATCCCTTGACAAACTTTCTGTAGTAACCAGTCAATCCTAAGAAACCCCTCAAGCTCTTCAAATCCTTGGGGATAGGCCAGTCTATCATGTCATGAATCTTGCTAGGGTCAGCAGCCACTCCTTGTCCAGATATGATATGTCCTAAGTATCCCAATTGCTTCTTCCCAAGTGAACACTTCTTCTGATTGGCCAACAACTGGTTTTCCTTGAGAGTGTGCAGAACTTGTCTCAAGTGCTCCTTATGAGTCTCATCATCCTGGCTGTAAATAAGGATGTCATCAAAGAAGACGAGGGCAAATTTTCTGAGATAAGGCTTGAGAACTTGATTCATTAAGGCTTGGAATGTGGATGGAGCATTGGTGAGCCCAAAGGGCATTACCACATACTCATAGTGTCCCTCATGTGTCCTAAATGCTGTTTTGGGAATGTCTTGCTCTTGCATCCTAATTTGATGGTATCCAGACTTTAAATCCAATTTGGAGAACACTTGGGCAGTCCCCAGCTCATCCAACAACTCCTCAATCACAGGAATTGGGAATTTATCAGGTATAGTCATCTTGTTTAGGGCTCTGTAATCAACACAGAACCTCCAACCCCCATCCTTTTTTTTTACTAGGATCACTGGACTGCTATAGGGACTTGTGCTGGTCCTATTAACCCCTGAGTGTAACATGTCTCTCACCAATTTCTCTATCTCATTCTTCTGATAATAATGGCATCTATAGGGCCTGATATTGGGAATTGTTGCTCCTTCCTTCAAGGTTATAGCATGATCACAACTCCTTGATGGTGGAAGCCCTGGAGAGTCTTGAAAGACTTCTGGAAATTCAGCTATGATGGCAGCCATCTCTTCTGAAATCCCCTCTTCACCTCTGGTGTTTAACATAGGGTCTTCACAAGTCAAATAAAAACCCCTCTCCTTTGTTGTGCATGGCTTCGCACAAAGCTTTCAAAGAAGTTTGGGTTCTGCTCAAAGTGGGATCCCCTCTTAATACCATCATCCTTCCCCCAACTTTCCATTGCAGAATTAAGTTCTTAAAATTGGCTTTCACATCTCCCAAACTAGATAACCAGTCCATTCCCAGCACTAAATCTGTTCCCCCAAGTTCCAGTACATAGTAATGTTGGATTAGATGCATACCTTGTACCAATATGGGTAAGTTCTTGCAAACTCCTTGATTCTGGATTTTGTCTCCATTTCCTATTTCCACTTCATAAGCTACTGTTTCAGTCACAGGTAGTTTCAGCTCATTGACCAATCCCTGTGAAATGAAGTTACTTGTAGCACCACAATCTATGAGAACTAGAATTGTCCTCTCAATACCTTCAAGAGCCAACTGTCCCATCAGTTTGAATGATCTGCTGGTGGTGATTCCTTTTTACTCTTCAGAGAAAGGAGTAAGGTCTTGTGTTCCATAACCAATTCTTCTGACTCAGCTTCATAGAAAGGCGCTTCATCCTCTTCCTCTTCTTCCCCAGTTTCTATTAGCATGAACTGATAGTGCTTCATTCTGCACACATGCTCCCGATTCCATTTGTCCCCACACTTGAAACACAATCCCCTCTTGCTGCGATCATTGAGTTCTGTTTGAGTGAGCCTCTGTCCACCAGTCCATTTTTTTTCTTGTGGTTTCTGCTCCCCTGTTTTAGTGTCAGAAGCATTCTTCTCTGTCTCCGTGGTTCCAGAATTCGTATTCTTCCATTTACTGCCATCCACCCAGTGATTAGCTGTTCTGTAAGTGGTCATCCCCTTCTCCTTCCATCCCCGCTTGTCTTCATCACCCCCTTTCCCCAAACGCATTGCTCTGTTTTTCTCTTCAAGGAGCAGAGCACGGTCCATAACCTCAGCAAGGTTTCCCAGTGGATATAGCTTGAGTTCAGCTCGAATCTCTTCCTTGAGTCCATTCAGGAAGATACCAGTGACCATTTCCCGATCCAAGTGTCACAGTGGTGCAGCGACCATTTCGAATCGCTCCCTGAACTCCATTACGCTCCCTGTCTGCTTAATACTCAACAATGGTCCAAGCGGGTTCTGTACCAATTCGGGTTGAAACCTTCGAATCAACGCTTCCTTGAACACCTCCCATGTACGTTCTGGAGCGTGCTCCTCCCACCATTGGAACCAATTCAGAGCGCGATCTTCCATAGCTATTACGAGCAGCTTCACCTTCTCGCCGTCGTCGATGTGGTTGAGGCTGAAGAAACGTTCAACCCGAACGATCCAGCCATGGGCATCTTCACCGTTGAACAAAGGAAGATCTATCTTCCTTCCTGTTCTGATGCGTCGTCTGGGTGAGTCGTCATCGTGGCGGAGGACGACAGAGTGAGAACTCCGAGAGTCGTCTAGCGATGGGTCTGAAACACGACTCTCAGTGCGGTGACGGCGACGGGGTGTGTGGGATCTTCCCCTGCTCCGGCGACGCTCTTGGTGGAGCATCAGCTCGTGAAGCTGGTCGACCATCGTTCTCATCTCAGTGACATTTCGTTCCACGTTCTCAATTCTGTGCTCCATCTGCGCGCGGGTATTTACCATACAAAGCTCCCTTTAGATCAGGAGCTCTGATACCAATGATAGGTACCAGAGGTTTTAGGAAGAAGAAACTGAATTACTGATATATTGATAGGGAATTTCTGATGAGAACACCAGAAATTCTTAGGAAATACAGAAGTAATGGAAGCAAAATACAGAAAGCAATAAAGCTAGGAACAATTCGAGAGTGTTCCCTTCTCTCCCAATTCTAACAGAAATGATGCCTACCTTTCTCTCTCCCCCCCCTCAGGTGTTTATACACACCTTCTGGCCTGATCCTCTGCAAAGAGGATCTGCCAGCTCATCAATTAGTTATTTTCCCCCATGTGTGGTAGTGGAATCGATGGCTGTTCCCACTTTGCCCCTGCGTGTGTACACCTTAGAGTAGTCTTTCTTTAGCTTGTGGATTAAGTCCCTATCAGAGTTCACTGGTGAATATCCAGAGAGAGAAACATTAGATGTTTCTGTAGATGTAAGAGGAGGAAAAACTACGTTAAGAGGAGTTGAGTTGAAAAGAGTGGGTTGAGTGGAGGCTTGTTTATATGGAAGAAAAATGGTTGAAGAGGGTCCAGAGGTTCTTTTTCTTAGTACTTTGAGAAAGTCTCTTTCAGTTTCTGGAGTGTTTTTAGGAGATGAAGGTGGAGATGGTGGTGCCATGGTGGTTGTGACAATTGTAGCGGTGGTTGAAATGGAAGAAGAAGTTAGGGGAGTGTAAAGGGGAATGAGAGGTGAAGTAAAAGGAGGAAGTGTTTGTGTGGGGGAAGAAGATGGAACAGCATCAACATTAATAACAACAAAAGCAGAAGCAGAAGTAACAACAATAGGCTTACTTGACTCCTTGGCAGAAGCTCCGGTGATCCTTGGAGCCCGGTTCTGAGTTGATTGAGCACCAACTGCCATGGTGTCTGCCTTGGTCTTCTTTGTCTTCTTCTTCGGCTTCTTATCAGATTCAGAATCTGAATCATCCCGTTTCTGCTTCCGGGAAGGAACATCTTCATCAGGGATTCCTTCTGGAAGTGTTCTGAAGAATTCCTCCACATCCACTTCATAGCCTTCTTCTATCATCATATTCAGACAGTGAAGGATAACAACTTTATCATCCTGCTTGGTCCACAAGGGATAATCATCAACGGGAATACTTCGTTGAATGATGTTCTCTACAGACTCATCAGAAGGAGGAACCACAACTGTCTTCACAATCTTCATTTTCTTCAAGTTCTTCACATTGAAGGCATCTCCAGAAGTAGCTGTTAGATCTTCTGTGCACCCAGCATCAATCAGATCTTGCACCAAGCCACTTTCCACGAAGATGTCAGAAAGGATCTTGCCAAAGGGAATGTAAGAGATCATAGCCTTCTTCTCAGAAGCTGTAGTTCTGGACTTCCTTAGGCATTCTTTCAGATAGGTGAAGACGAAGAATGGAAGACACAGCTGCGTCCTCTTCTTGATGAAATAGATCATCACCTTTTGAGTGGCGTTGATATAGTCTGAGGCGCTTATCAGAGTCCTTGGGTTGATGTAGGAGAGAATGATCTTGTGCCATAACCTCAGATTTGGATGAAGATCACTCGACTTGTACTCGGTCTTCTTTCTTTCCCAGTTGACAAACAGTTCCTTGTTGACTGTTGTCCTCATTCTAGACATCCTATTATCAACATTCTGAAATCGCTTCCCTTTTGCAAATTCCATTCCCATAAGTAGGGTGATGGACTTCTCAGAAATGACGATCCTCCTACCCAGAACGTGCGAGACGACATGGTAGTCATCACACTCAGCATGTTTCCAGAATTCTTTAACCAGTTTCTCATAGATTGGTCCAGACAGCCTATCAAAATAGCCCTTCCAACCTTGAACCATCATCTCAAGTTTGATATCTACCCAATTTGCAGCTAAGTTGTTGAAATCCACTCTTAACTCCTTGAGAACGGTGAGTTCTTAAACCTTAAAGTTGCAGTAAACTGCAGCTTCCCTTTAAGTGATCGGAATCACTCTAGGAGCAGATTGCCCAATAGCGAGACTCACAACCATGGTACGAAACTTAGAGCTTCTTTCAGAAGCAGCTTTTTCTGCCCTTTCTTCAGCGAGGAACTCTACCATATGCTCAAGTGCAGCTTGATCTTGAGGATCGACAGAGGTAATGTGAGACATGTAAGACCCTGTTTTGATGAATATTACTTAATTAAATAATAATTGTGTGATTCAGTAATACAGTTACTGTAGTTATTGTTTTACCTTGTGTGATCCGACGATAACTGCAGAGTTATTGTTTTTGCAGCTATGGGTGACTTATGTGGCTTTATGTGTTTTTGTGATTTCTTTGATTTAATAATCAATAAAGTATTGCATTATTAGAAATATTACGTAAAGGTGATTGGTGATATGCATGTGTGCACGAGAAGTGAATTTTGGTGATATTTGCCCTAGCATGGGTGTGTGTCAGGTGTGATGGGTGTGACGCCCTGAGCTGAGAAGGGCGAGGATTGATCGCCTTCTATGTGGAGGGACGCACCACACCCGAACAAGAGGTATTCCGAGACTGTGTAGGGATGGACTATACAGTTGAGGAAGGCATATATGATTTGATTGTACTACCCATAACAAGTTGCAACTTCTTTTCGGGAGCCCAACTCATAAGAACTCCATGGTTAAGTGTGCTAGCCTTGGAGCAATATTATGATGGGTGACCTCCTGGGAAGTTTTCCCAAGAAGTGCGCGAGTGAGGACGAAGCGCACTGAAAAGACTCGTGTTGTTACCGTGAGGCCAGTCGTCAGATCGGAATGTTACAAATGGTATCAGAGCCGACCTCTCCCAGTACGGTGTGGTTCGAGGACGAACCAAGCGGAAGTTGGTGGGCCTGTGACGCCCTGAGCTGAGAAGGGCGAGGATTGATTGCCTTCTATGTGGAGGGACGCACCACACCCGAAGAAGAGGAATTCCGAGACTGTGTAGGGATGGACTATATAGTTGAGGAAGGCATATATGATTTGATTGTACTACCCATAACAACAAGTTGCAACTTCTTTTCGGGAGCCCAACTCATAAGAACTTCATGGTTAAGTGTGCTAGCCTTGGAGCAATATTATGATGGGTGACCTCCTGGGAAGTTTTCCCAGGAAGCGCGCGAGTGAGGACAAAGCACGCTGAAAAGACTCGTGTTGTTACCGTGAGACCAGTCGTCAAGTCAGGATGTTACAATGGGGTTTGAGTGAGGAAAGTTTTTATCATTTTTAGTTGATTATATATTCAGCCCTTTGTTTAATTATTTTGAAAATAATCAAGAGTTGACTAGGGTCATTTTTGGAGGAATTTGAAGTGGTGATGGATTCTAATTTAGGATGGTTTCAATCAAGGAGTTGATTGAGCATTAATTCGAAATGAAGACCCTAGGGAAGAGAGAGGGAAGGGACGACCAACAGGGAAGAAGGCTAGGTTTAGTTTTGTGAAGCCTAGGTGGATCCTATAAATAGATGATAGGTAAAGCCAAGGAGAACCCTAGCCACCACAATTTCATAACACACAAGAATTGAGAGAGAACTAGAGGGAAAGGGAGAGAGGGCCGTGAGCTATAGCAAGGGAGGAAGACTTGATCAAGCCTGAGGAGGAGCAAAGTGAAGCTCTTGATCACCAAGGAGGAGAGGCTGAACCTTGCTCTAGGAGAAAGACCACTTTTTCTTCTTTTTTAACTAGATCCAATCAAGGTGAGGGGATCACAAAAGCAAGCATGATCTTGTGTGGTGTGTGCAATATATGTGTGGCCGAGAGGCCTATATGGTATATGGCTTTCTCTTCTTGAACCCGTGTGATTCAATTGTGATGACTAGATCTAGTATGATACCTTTCTTTGTCTTGAAAACGAAGTAGATCTAGTAAGCATGATGAGCTATGTTAATTTGGGGTAAATGATTTGGAATCATGAGAGCATGTATGGAAAGGGGGGCTGGTCGTGAGGCTCTATGAGGGTTTTGGGTTGATTTTTGTCTTGCCTATCTTTCCTTGATACATGAGCATGTGAAATGAGGATTGGGTTGAGAGATCCTTGTTTTTGGAAGCATGATACATCCCATTTTAGTCAATATAAGTTCAGATCTTGTGATATATGTTGAGTATGTGATGATGGCCGAACCATCTAAGTGTGTATAACATGATGTTCTTTATTTTTCCCTCATGCCACGTTAGTTGTTGTGGGTGAATAATGCCTTGATGGTTGTTCATGAATTTTTACCTCTACTGTGAACTGAGTATTGTGATGTTAGAGATCTACGTTTTGACTCATGATAATTGATCAAGATCTAGGAAGTGCTTAACTTTAGAGCCTTAAACTAGTGATGTGAAGTGATTCGCTTGCAAGTAGGGCGATGTAAATCATGGAACGTAGTTCTAAGTGTAGACTATGGACCATGAGAACGACGGGCCGCTAGAGATTAAAACGGTTAACTTGCACGTGATGGAGAATGTGGTTTCCTTTGTGGCCCATGCAATGGTGGTTAATCCACTGAGACTGGTAGGTGTCGTGACTTATGAGGAGACTTGTGGGTGTCTGTGACCCATGAGGAGACTTGTTCATCTGCCGATGAAAGTGATTGGATCCAAGGTGTAAGGCGGTGTGTGATGTGAGATACGTTTAGACTGACTAAACTTACAGGTTAAACATCTAACCTTAACGATGAACGTGATAACTGTTTAGTCTTATGAGTTTTGTTATCTATTCTTGTGATGTTTCTATCTTGCTTGAGTGATTGTTTGAGAGTCGGAAGTGACCCTCCAGTGCTTAATTGCTGCCAGATCTCCGTGACGAAGTTGACCGACAAGATCTGGGAGACTCATCTGCATGAGGCGAATAGGAGCGTGACTGGAGCCACCGACGGGTACCAGGGCCAGAGTTATGACGACGACGTTGCTAACTTCCGTCGGCTAGACTAGGAGGGGAGGTGGATTGGTTCCCGAGAGGAAAGGAGACCCATTGACCCAGAGGGATCTTCGACTACCGAGTCGGATCCTTCAGAGGACACCCCAGGAGATTGGGACGAGGAGCTAGCTGAGGAGGCACCACCGATGCCAGACCCGGAGATCGACCTTGACGAGCAGGTGGCTATGGATCAGAGCTATCACGCTGAGGATTCCAAGCAGATGCCAGAGAGCATGGAAGAGGAGAAGGGGTCAAGTGCTGAGCTAGAGGAGGAACTTCCAGAGGTGACAGGCGATCCCTGGAACGAGGTTGACCCGTCTGATGACGAGCTGAGGTTCCGGAGCTTTATCTTCCAAGGATTGAGGGCTTACATGGAGGGAAAGTTCCTGGATGACTAGGATTGGGTCGTGAGATTGTTTTGTTGCTGGGCTAGAGTGCGAATTTGTTTTCGAACTATCTTAATTATCCGTATGTCTTTTGGAAAAAATTTGATGTAATCAGACGCATGTTTCATATTTATTTCAGTTGATATTTAATAGTTTATTAATTTTGAAAGGTTTGCGATGTTGAATACTTCCGCGTGTTTTGAAAAGGTTAAGTTTCAAGTATTTTCGTAAAATTTGAACGTTTATTCATTAATTGAAGATTAATTAATTAACCGACAAAAATTCTTTACGAAAATTGTGACGTTTTTGTTACTGTGTGACACTCGAGAAATCGGGGCGTTACATTGTGGTATGATAACATGATCTTGAGAGGTGACACGCCTTGTATGATCCTTGCATGGTTTGTGTTGGAAGTAATGATTTTTTCTCTATTCTATGAAAAACAAGCATGATCTTGTGTGGTGTGTGCAATATATGTGTGGCCGAGAGGCCTATATGGTATTTGGCCATGGGTTTGTCAAATTTGTCTTCTTGAACACGTGTGATTCAATTGTGATGACTAGATCTAGTATGATACCTTTCTTTGTCTTGAAAACGAAGTAGATCTAGTATGCATGATGAGCTATGTTAATTTAGGGTACATGATTTGGAATCATGAGAGCATGTATGGAAAGGGGGGCTGGTCGTGAGGCTCTATGAGGGTTTTGGGTTGATTTTTGTCTTGCCTATCTTTCCTTGATACATGAGCATGTGAAATGAGGTTTGGGTTGAGAGATCCTTGTTTTTGGAAGCATGATATATCCCTTTTTAGTCAATATAAGTTCAGATCTTGTGATATATGTTGAGTATGTGATGATGGCCGAACCATCTAAGTGTGTATAACATGATGTTCTTTATTTTTCCCTCATGCCACGTTAGTTGTTGTAGGTGAATAATGCCTTGATGGTTGTTCTTGAATTTTTACCTCTACTGTGAACTGAGTATTGTGATGTTAGAGATCTACGTTTTGACTCATGATAATTGTTCAAGATCTAGGAAGTGCTTAACTTTAGAGCCTTAAACTATTGATGTGAAGTGATTCACTTGCAAGTAGGGCGCTGTGAATCATGGAACGTAGTTCTAAGTGTAGACTGTAAGACCCAAGTTTTTAAGCTTAAAATAAGTGGAAGAGATCTCCATTTACGATTAGGCTTGAAGTATCGTGAAGGAAAAACCTGAACAAGAGTTTATCGGAAGGAATAAATTTATGAAGGAGAAAGTTCAGGAACAGTCTAAGAATCGTATCGAAGTCGATAAAGTTATAGCACGATCGATATACACTTAAACTTAGGGCAAGAGCGCTAGAATTAGCTGATTTCCACTTAAAGACACGATGGAAACTAATTCCAAAAATCTTCAGAGAAATGTTAGAATTTCTCTTAATCCTTATATGACCATCGTTTCGAGGCGAAACTATAGGATCTACGAACGTCCGATTCCAATCATCGGAAGTTTGCCGAAACTGAAACCCTGGTATTTCAAAACCCTAGAATCAACCGACAATGAAGACTTTTTCTATTCAAAGCTTCAAATGAAGATTCCACACGCGTACACCCATTTCTCTTGATGATTTCAATCTTTCTTCAGAAGGAAGTTTTCTATTCCGACATTCAATGCAAAAAGTAACTTATCGGGTAAAATAGTTTTACACCGACTTTGCATTAGTCACCTAAAATACCAGGAAACCTCTTTTGAGTTTTGGATTTATGTCGCCAAAACCTATCTTAGAATTCACGGAGAATGAAGCCGGAAAAATCGGAATCGCGAAACTTTCATTTTCCCGCGTTTTTCCATCCTCTATATAGCAAGCCTCGAAAACCAAAAATCATACTGATATTTCTTTGAAGAATTAGAAGATTCAGCGGGGTGAATATCGTGTCTAAAATACGTTGGAATCAGTAGGAAGAAATCGGGATCGCTTTTATATTTTTATCTTAACTCTATGAGTTAAATCCTCCGATATCTAAACAAAACTGTACCGGTTTACAAAATATCTATTCATTCTTATCCAATCTCTGATAAATATCTATTCAACCTTATCCAATCTTTAATAAATATCTGTTCATACTTATCCAATCTTGATAAATATCTATTCATACTTATCCGATCTTTGATAAATATCTTCCATTTCATTCCCTATAAATATGTGAAGCTTGAAACAAAAACCTCACAAACACACACACACAACCCGCGGCTTGGAGAGAAGAAGGAGGAGGAGAGCTTTTCGTCGATTCTTGTCTGATCGTCCCACAGTTCGTTGCTACGCGTAGGCCTCAAGGTACTGACGCTTTTCCTTACTTCTGATCGTAAATTCTGCCGCTTTTCTCTATACTTTTCTGTACTCTTAGTTTTGAGGTTTTTGCAAAACTATCTAGATAACTTCATCTTTTTATCTAAATTTATTCCCTGCGTGCCCCTGAGCATGTTTAGCGGATTACATTTTGCTGATTCTCGCCGAATTGCTGCCGAGTTTCAATTCTGCTCATAATACCCATTTTTGGCTAAAGTTCCAACCTTTGGGCTTAAAACCCTCGACTGAGCTTAGCGTTAGTAAGATTAGTCGTCATAATCGTCGTTAGTATCAACCCCATCTAATTTGTTTTTCGAAACTCTGATTTTGAAATTCTGAGCTGAAAATAATGACCAAAATACCCCTGCGACAGTTTTCGATCCGATAATTTTTCCGAGTTTAGATTAACCTTAGTTACGACTAATGATAACCTAGGAACCAAGTTTGATCGAAGAAAAATCGACACACACAATTACCATGTGTGGCCGAGAGCTACCCTAGGAGGAGGAGGAAGAAAATTTCTTTTTCAAAAACTTGTCCTTTCGCGCTAGATTATCGTACCTCGGAGTATATGCTACTTCGTGTAACCTTAGTGAGTATTGATTGCTGAGTTTCGGTTAGATTCTGAGGGAATTCTGTGGTTTTTACTCTAAAGGTTATTTTGAGGAATTTCCTGAAGAACAAGGAGCTGATTGTGAAGGAGCGTTTGAAGAGAACTCTGGAAATTGGCTAAGGTGAGGGCTGCTCTCTGAATTACTAGATAATGTTTTAGGTGTCGACGAATTCGACTTGATTTATGTGTTATGCACTTAATTGCTAAATGTCTGAAATGATTTCTGAGGCTTCGGCCGAGCTTGTTGATTTCATGATGCCTTGATATTGTGTGCTAAATGATTCGCATGTTATGTGCTAAATGATTAATCTAGGATGTGTTGGAATATGCTGTTTATGCTTATTGGATTGCGCTTATTTAACTATATTATTTCACATATATCTGTGGTACTGAGGAGTGAGAATAACGGGCAAGTCATGCCGATTTTATTTTGAGAGTTTGAGAAAGTTTGACGGGACGAACGGAGTTCGGGCCTTGTTATGGTTATGACGGATCGAGACATTCTCGGGGAGTTAATTGGGATTTTGGTGGATGTTGAAGACTCATAAGATTTGCGATAAGACTAAAAGGATATTATTTTATAAGGAAAATTCATAAGACATTAAACAACCTCTAAACCTTTAAATAATGATAACAATCTCGAATGCAAGTTGAGGATTGAATCTTAGTTGTGGAAAGCGAGAAGTGTCGTCGGATCCAAGGGTTGAGAAAGATTGTGAGTTCTGAGTATGTTGATACTCATTCGCTCTGGGAGCAGTTTGTTTAGCCATCCAAGGGATGTGCCGAGAAGCTTCACTGAGGCGTGAGACCTTGTGAATGCGTGATACTCCACTGAGGCGTGAGACCTTGTGGAAAGCATGGATCTTCACTGAGGCGTGAGACCTCGTGAATAGCATGGAACTTCACTGAAGCGTGAGACTTCGTGCAAGTGTGTAAATTCACTGGGGCGTGAGACCCCGTGAAAGCATAAAACTTCACTGAAGCGTGAGACTTTGTGAATGTGTGAGACTCCACTGAAGCGTGAGACTTCGTGAGAGCATTGATGACTCGAAGAGTTATCGTGAGTGGTTGCACTCATTTTATGATTATTGTATTTTGTCGCAGAATCGACTTTTACCTTAGGGTATTCTTTGTAGAGACAAATAAGTTAGTTAGAACACGTGGCGACGTGTCGAGTGAGGTCGGAGACGTTGTTTGGCTAATCACTTTGCATTCATGCACTCATTTTGAGGTTAATACACGGCGTGATACCGGACCTCGGTGGATTCCAAAATGGTCATAAGACCCGGATTTCCACGTAAGAACACTGCGATGATTCTTAGTAGCAGACGGAAATGGCAGACCTTCGGGTTCACTGCTGATCTGACTACACTTTGTGTGGTGTAAGAGACACGCGAGCGGAAATGGTCCCACCGTTGCTGGTGCTAGGATTGACTCGTTAGTGCCCATTCGTTCCGGAATGCATTTGTTAACCAGCATTGCATTTCATGCAACATGCATACTGACTTAGTTGCTGAGTGTGATTGATAATTGTTAATCTTATCTGATGCATGTTAAGTGTTATTACTGTCTTTTATATTCATTGTGAAATATACAACCCTAGGATGCTATCCCTAACTTATAAGCCTAAGTAAGCTATCTATATCTGTATCTATTGGATTTATTATTTACATAATTCTTTGGAGTTGACCCTCGCGTCTTCTGTGTGTGCTTTGGCGGACAAACGCCCTTTGTCAGATGTCTATGGCGGACTGATTCACGATGGTTCACCCTTCGGGGGGAACTAGGTTCGAGATGCCGGGATAGGAGCGCATCGCGGTAGCGAGAGGAGGACGGATGGTGTACATAGACTTGGTCGTTCTGGATTCAGATTCGGACGACGATCACGCTAGTATGTAGGTTTTAGTGCTGGCGTGAGCTCCTCGAGTTGGGATTAGTGTAGGAGTAGAGTCTTAGCTCTGACCGTTATGTTTTCTTTTGGGAACAGGGTAGTTTCCCACCTATAGCTTTTTGTGTGGTTTCTTTACGGGAATCACAGAGAGTTGGTTGGACTTAGGAGGTCTTGTTTTAGGCCGTTTGGGCTAACTCATTCTCATTTTTGAGGGATAGTGTTGCGAACACTTGACCTTTCTTTTGGTTTGGTACTACAGCGGGGGCTGTATTTATCGTATATTAGTTCGGATATCCTTTGTTGTAGAGTTTCTATTTCTTCCAGTCTTTGGTTCTATTATCGAAAACAAAAATATTCACGTTTTTCCGCTTTAATTTCTTTTTGGTTACTAAAGTGACGCCACCGAAATCGGGGTGTTACATAGACTATGGACCATGAGAACGAAGGACCGTTAGAGATTAAAACGGTTAACTTGCACGCGAGGGGGAATGTGGTGTCCTTTGTGGCCCATGAGATGGTGGTTAATCCACTGAGACTGGTAGGTGTCGTGACCTATGAGGAAACTGGTGGGTGTCTGTGACCCATGAGGTTGTGAGCTATGCTCACTTGTTCATCTGCAGATGAATGTGATTGGATCCAAGGTGTAAGGCGTTGTGTGATGTGAGATACGTTTTGACTCACTAAACTTATAGGTTAAACATCTAACCTTAACGATGAACATGATAACTGCTTAGTCTTATGAGTTCTGTTATCTATTCTTGTGATGTTGTTATCTTGCTTGAGTGTTTGTTTGAGAGTCGGAAGTGACCCTCCATTGCGCTTAATTGCTGCCAGATGTCCGTGACGAAGTCGACGAACAAGACCTGGGAGACTCAGCTGCATGAGGTGAATAGGGGTGTGACTGGAGCTACCGACGGGTACCAGGGCCAAAGTTATGACGACGGCGTTGCCAACTTCCATAGGCTAGACCAGCAGGAGAGGTGGATTGGTTCCCAAGAAGAATGGAGACCCATTGACCCAGAGGGATCTTCGACTACCGAGTCGGAATCCGAGTCAGATCCTTTAAAGGACACCCTAGGAGAGTGGGACGAGGAGCTAGCTGAGGAGGCACCACCGATGCCAGACCCAGAGATCGTCCTTGACGAGCAGGTGGCTATGGATCAGAGTGATCATACTGAGGATTCCGAGGAGATGCCATAGAGCATGGAAGAGGAGAAGGGAAGGGGTCAAGTGCTGAGCCAGAGGAGCAACTTCCATAGGTGACAAGCAATCCCTCGAACGAGCTTGACCCGTCTTATGACGAGCTGAGGTTCCGGAGCTTTATCTACAGGGACTGAGGGCTTACATGGAGGGAAGGTTCCTGGATGACTAAGATTGGGTCGTGAGATTATTTTGTTGCTGGGCTAGAGTGCGAATTTGGTTTCGAACTATCTTAATTATCCTTATGTCTTTTGGAAAAGTTTGGATGTAATCAGACGCATGTTTCATATTTATTTCACTTGGATATTTAATGGTTTATTTATTTCGAAAGGTTTGCGATGTTGAATACTTCCGTGTGTTTTGAAAAGGTTAATTTGCAAGAGTTTTCGTAAAATTTGAACGTTTATTCATTAATTAAAGATTACCTAATTAAACGACGAAAATTCTTTACGAAAATTGTGACGTTTTGGTTACTGTGTGACACTCGAAAAATTGGGGCGTTACAAGACATGATAAAGAATTCTGAATATCTTGAGTACAAACTTCGTTTGGGCGACAGAGATGATTTTGACTGTTTGAGAAGAACATATCCAATCAAATTTCCATTTAGGCCATTGTATCCGTTTCTAAATCTAAACTTCTATCTTTCCACTTCTCTATTTGTAGTAAGTGTTTATAGAGCTCTACACACTTGTCTCTCATTCACAGGTGAAATTTCATCTTGAGTTTAAACTTCAGTGGGGCCACATTGATAATTTTGATTGTTTGGGACGAACATATCCAGACAAAAGCACCATTAAGGCCACATTATTACATTCTGCATCTAAACTTCTTTCTATCCACTTCTCCATTTATAGTAACTTTTATTGTGCTCTACACACTCGTCGCTCAGTCAATCGAGGAATATCTTTAGTTTAAACGTCAATTGGTCCACGGAGATGATTTTGATTGTTTACGAGGAACATATCCAATCAAAATTTCCATTAAGGCCATTTTATCCTTTTCTACATGTTTACTCCTTTCTCTCCACTTCTCCATTAGTAGTAACTATTCGTTGAGCACTACACACTCGTCTCTCGGTCATTTTGGGAATATCTTAAGTACAAACTTTGTTTTCTCCACATAGATGATTTTTACTGTTTGGGAAGAACATATCCAATCAAATGTTCCATTTAGGCAATTGTATCCGTTTCTAAATCTCAACTTCTATCTTGCCACTTCACCATTTGTAGTAAGTTTTTCTTGAACTCTACACACTTGTCTCTCGTTCCGTCGTGGAATTTCATCTTGAGTTTAAACTTAAGTTGGGCCACATAGATGATTTTGATTGTTTTGGACGAATATATTCAGACAGAAGCTCCATTAAGGCCACTTTATCACATTCTACATATAAACTTCTTTCTGTCCACTACTCCATTTGTATGAAGTTTTTATTGAGACACTTGTCTCTTAGTCATTTGAGGATTTTCTTGAGTTTAAACGTCAATTGGTCCACTGAATTGATTTTGATTGTTTACGAGAAACATATCCAATCAAAAGGTTCATTTAGGCCTCTTTATCCTTTTCCACATGTCTACTCTTTTCTCTCCACTTCTCCATTTGCATTACGTTTTTATTGAGCTATACACAGTCGTTTCCTAGTCCTTTGAGGATTTTCTTGAGTTTAAATTTCAATTGGTCCACCGAGATGATTTTGATTGTTTACGAGGAACATGTCCAATCAAAAGTTCCACTTACGCCTCTTTATCCTTTTCTACATGTCTACTCTTTTCTCTCCACTTCTCCATTTGCAGTAAGTTTTTATTGAGCTATACATACTCGTCGCTCAATCATTTGGGGAATATCTTAAGTACAAATTTCGTTTTCACCACAGAGATGATTTTGACTGTTTGGGAAGAACATATCCATTCAAATGTTCCATTTATGCCACTGTATTTGTTTCTAAATCTCAGCTTCTATCTTTCCACTTCTCCATTTGTAGTAACTTTTCATTGAGCACTACACACTCGTCTCTTAGTCATTTCGGGAATATCTTGAGTACAAACTTCGTTAGGGCGACAGAGATGATTTTGACTATTTGGGAAGAACATATTCAATCAATTTTTCCATTTAGGCCACTGTATCCATTTCTAAATCTCAATTTCTATCTTTCCACTTCTCAATTTATAGTAAGTTTTTATGGATACACACTTATCTCTCATTCACAGGTGGAATTTCATCTTGAGTTTAAACTTCAGTTGGGCCACATTGATGATTTTGATTGTTTGGGACGAACATATACAGACTAAAGCTCCATTAAGGCCACTTTATCACATTCTACATCAAAACTTCTTTCTGTCCACTTCTCCATTTGTAAGTTTTTATTGTGCTCTACACACTCGTCTCTCAGGCATTCGAGGAATATCTTGTATAAGACCGGAAGTTAAATAGAACGTTTATTTATTTAATTTCTTTAATTTACAGCAACGCGTATTATATTATTAATAATTTGTTTTTGAAATATTATTCGCGCCACGACGGCGGTAAATACCTTAAGGAATATTTTCCTTACAAACATTTAATCGCGTGTTTATATTTATTATTTTTATATTATTTTCTTAACTCGAATTTAGTCGCGATTCGGAATAATTAATTAAGTAGTAATTAATTTCAATATTTCAATCTTATAGAGTTTTATCTAAATGCAAGAATAAAATTATAATTATTTTTGTGTGTATTATTTTATTTTAATCTTAAGAATTTCTACTCTTAATTATCTCTTTCTTTTATGAGGAGATGACCTGCTCTAACAGGTCACCTTTGTTATTTACCTATGATAGCCTATCATACATGAATATCCTTTATTCCTATCTCTTCCCAACCACTCATTCAAAATTCAAACTTCCACTAACACTTTCTCTCCATTCGTGGTCCCCACCCCAATTAGATTTGACTTTTCATCTCTTCCCTCATTCACTCTCCAACCGTTCCCACTCTCTCTCTCTTTACTCATCCAATTTATTTTCCTTTCCCCAATATCTCTCTCCAAGGGCCCCACACTCAATCAGACTTTTCTCTTCCCCACTTCACACTCTCCCTCTCACGTGCAGTCTCCCACTCTCCCTTCCCACTCACGCTCCCCCTTACACACACTCGACCCTTTCTCTCTTTCTTCTCCCACAACATACTTTCTTCTCCTTCTAATTATTTCCCCTAAGATTTGCAGCACCCTTACTTCTCTATACACCATCATCATCACATACCTTCTTCTTCCTCTACTCACGCCAGCAACCACGACCGCCACCAACGACGCCATGAGCCGCTACACCACCACCTTCTCCCTCACGAACCAGCACCATCAGGCCATCATCTTCCTCTTTTCCATACCTCTGGTTCAGATACGAGCACACCACCCACGCCCAACACCATGAACGATGTAACGCCCCGATTTCTCGAGGGTCACTTTAGTAACCTTTTTCAAAAACGTGTGTAAATTTTTGTCGAAATAAAACCCTTTAATGATAATAAATAAAAGATAGAAAGAATGCTGAATAAACTTCATTTTATTAAATAGACCAAGGCTTTTTCTTTATTACATCAAGACTCAAAGAAGGAACCTAGTGCTTTCAACCTTACTTAAGCTCATCCACATACACGATGGCTTTAAGAAGGTATCGAGCCCTAAAACAACACTCGACCTCACCCCCCCCCAGTACAGACACAACACTCTCCAAACCCGACTCAGACGAAGCCTCTGGCCCTGAATGCCTCATCTACGGCCTCCCTGATCAATGTCCGAAGCCTCTGCTCCTGGCGCTCGATCACCCTGCCGAACATCTCCTCCATGCGAGCCTCTGGAATAGGAGGGTCAGACACAGGCGATACCGGGGATTAATCCGAAGAATCAGGCCCAGGTGGGGGCGGTGTGAACACGACCGGTGGTGATGAACCCTCCGAAGGGTCTGTCTCCATAGTGGACTCCTCGTTGTCAGGTGGTGCGAACCGTGCGGGAGGATAGGGCATCCGAATCTCGCCCTCGAAGCCTGTCGCCTTCCGATGAGTGCCGTCCGGGTTGTAGGTCGATAGAAACATGAAGCCTTTATACACATACCGGTCCAGGGAGTGGTCTATCTCCCAGGCGGTGTCATGATCCATGCTATGCCGAGTGAGGCCCATTCTCCGGCGATCCATCTAGGCGTTAAGCGCCCCAAACAACAAGCAAACAAACAAGCAAGGGTCAACTTCTAGAAAGCAACCACTCAAGTCAAGTATTGTGTTTGTCAAGTGTTTATAGGTAAGCCCTAGGCTAACATTTTCACATAAAGGGAACTATCATGTCTCTAGGTCATAGTTAGTCAATGTGGGGTAAGTATGCATGCAGACGCTTTGGATATCCTCAAGCCAATCCCTCTTGGAAAGGCTGGACGAACACGACTCCGCGATCGGGGATGGACCTCTCCAACGCACCGCTGCCCAACAGCTTGAAGATCGGGGGTTGGACCTCTCCAACATCGTCGTATCTTGCTCGTCCTTATTCAGGGCCTCCCCTAAATGTCACCATCAACTAGCCCAATCCAGGTCACTAGCTGTGGCCAACCAAGCCCAATCCAGGTCACTTGGTCCACAATGCATGCCATGCAAGTCAGTCATAATCACTAGGCCCTAAGCCCATCACGTTCATCTCTTATGAACAACATATCATCGCATAATAACTTTCATGCATAGCAATAAATATAGCTAACACCCTAGGCATATAGGCATGTTCATAATAACACTAGCTAGCATTTATTGCATCATCATCATATAGCATATCTAGCACATACATCATCAATAGTCCTAGCATCATGCTTGCTAACATTCACAATCACAAACAATTTATCTAGGCCGAGGCCGAAGTGCCCTTACCTTTGTCACAGCAAAAACACGTCCTAAGACTTTGGATTTGGCAGGATCATGCTCACTTCGAACTTCCTAGTCATGTGGACAGAGTAACGGTACGAATTAGTAGTCGTTTAGCGATAATATATCATTTCCCCGTCTTTTCAAAAATATTATCTTAAAACCTCGAAAAATCAAAACTTTCTCTTTCATAAGATCAAAACCTCTTTTCTAAAATAATTGTTTGAAGATCATAAGAACACTTTAAGAACATCATGAATTTTTCTTAAGAAAAACCCCCAAAAACATAAACATTCATAAGCAACCCGATCAAGATCATTCTCTTCTGGTTTTTGGCAGATCAGCTTAAGCTACAACCACAGAGCATATTGAGAATGGCCTTGCTCAAGGCTTAGGAATTAAACAAGAAAAAAATAAAAGAAAGACAAGAGAGGGAGAGGAAGCTCACGACTAGAGAGAAGAGAGCAAATGAGCTTGGTGTGAAGAAATGAGAGGGGGAGAGGGTCTATTTATACTAGAGGTTTGGGGTCAAAGCATTGAAGGGGTGATTGAATGCATTTTTCCCTCCAAAATGCTTGAAAATTTCGGCCACAAGCTTGGTCAAACCAAGGGCCTCTTTGCAATTTATTTCTAGTCCATAACTCCTTTTAAAACCATCCTTTAATCCTCCATTTAATTTCCATTAAAACCAAAACTCTTTAAGGCTCAAAATTAAATCCTTAATTCTTTAAATCAGATTTGTCAAGGCCTTTTAAAGATTTGAAAACTCTCACTCAAGCCCTCCCACTTAATGAGAGTCAAAGGAATCAAACCCTTGATTTTCTCCTCCATAAAGACTAGCAATTAAGTGGAAAACCATTCCCTCCTCCTTCTCCAAGCTTGGCCGCCCACCTCTTGCAAATATGAGCAGATTTTCACTCAATAAAACCATCAAACACAAAACAAGGTGGTTTTTAGGTGATTAGGTGCATTAATCACAAAAATCTCCTCTTAATGCACCATAAAAACCCTAATTTGAAATTCTAAAGTCTTTTTCTCCTTTCTCCCTCCAAAAATTCGACCAGCCTCATAAATGTTCCAGAAAATAATTTTGAAAATTTTTATTTAATAAATTATAGGTTGTAAAATAATTAAATACATTTTATTTGAATAAAAACCCATTTTATTTAAATAAAACTCTCAAAAAAACAGGGGAAAGGAATATTCCCTCATGGAATATTTTTAGAAAGATTCCCAGCACCTTCCCATGAGGTGTGGCCCACGAAATCGTCCTTGTCGACTCGATTCGCCAACTTATCGCCCCTGTCGGGTCGATTTTGTCCTAAAAGTCGCCGTCGCAGAACCCTAGCAATATTACTGTCAAAGTGCTCGTATCGTCGCGCTCATCTACGTCTAGAGGTTTCTAAGACTTAATATTGCTTCTAACAATTAATCACCTTTTTAAAAGGCTTAATATCACATATAGCACAAGCAATTCACAGAATATTATTTAATATTATTATTAAAATAGTATGCCCTAAAACCGGGTCTTACAAACGACGCCGCCACGACCACCATGGATGCAAAAACCAAAGAGAAAACGAAACCCTAGCCGCCACCTTCAAGCTCCGATTTTCGGCGAACTGCTGAGTTTTTGGAGAAAACGACACCGCCGTTGGACTCCCCTTGATGTCCGCAACAAAACCGCCCAATGTAAGACCTGGATTTACAGAGCAAGTTTAATTTCCGACTCACGCGTAGGATCAGTGTAAGCGTGACAGGAGTTGCTGTTCGAGAAAGATTAATGAAGAAGAAAGTTCAGGAATTGCTTGAGGAATGTTTCATTGTTGTTTTAGGAATTAGTGCAAGTCGTCTGCACACCTGCCTTATGGCGAGAGTGTCCAGAATAGGCTAATTTCGCTTTTAAAGCAACGTTTAAGTGAGATTTCAAATCCTTGGGAAAATAAAAAGTTCTCTTTATTTTTCCTTTGACCAGTGTTTTATTTCGGAACCCTGGACTGTACGCACGATAGTATTCACTTCTCGGAAGTCCGACGACGTTAATTTCTTTGCTTCGACCTAAATTCAATCACTGAATGAAGACTTTTTCTATTCGGAGCTTTTAACGAAGTTTCCGTCCGCGTTGCCAGATTTGTTTCGATGTTTCCAATATTTCTTCAGAACAAAGTTTTGTCGTCTGACCTTCACAGCAAAAAGTAGTTTTTCGTGACAGATTAACTTACACCGCTTTTGGGATTTTAGATATCGTTTTTCCCTAATTATGGATATTTGTTTTGAGTTCTGAAATTCTGTCGCCATAATCTCTCTTAGAATTCATCGGTGAATGTGCTGCAAAAATCGGAATCGCGAAATTTTCATTTTCCCGCGATTTCACAAAGGAGCCGCGAGCAAGGAGAGAAGAGGAAAGAAAAAATTTTTGCCGAAACTTGACCGATCTTCGCGCAGTTCGTTCCTACTTCAAGGTATCGAGGTAACTAGCTTGATTCTTACCTCTGATCACTGTTTCTACTGCGTTTCTTTAGCTGTTTCTATGCTCAAAGTTTTGAGCTTTTCGTAAAACTATCCGTTTTTCTTGATTTTTCGCTTGGGGTATCTTTTGTACGTGCCCAAGAGCCTAGAAACTTCGCCGATATTCGCCGATTTTGATCGAGTTGTCAAGGATCTGAAAAACTGATTCAAAACCCTTTTTGGCGCACATTTCGAAACTTTAATGTCGAAAAGTCGCAATCCGACTTCGTGCCTTTAGGATTAATTGTTACAAATGTCGTTAGGATCATCGCTGTCAAATTTTTTTTTCCGAAGTGTTAACTTTGAGGTTTTGAGCTTTTATTTTGGACCAAAACGCCCCTGAATAGCCGTATTTCGATCCGATCGTCCGAAAATTTTTCCGACAGTTTCTTTGCCTTAGTTTTACCCTAAAACTACCTTGTAAACAGATTAGATCGAAGAAAAAGAGCCGGAGCTCTTTTCTCTTTATGGCCGAGGGCTATTTCAAGGGGGGGAGTTTTTCGTTTTCGAAAACTTGTCTTTTCGTACCCGATTGTTGTATTCTGAAGCTTTAACACTTTGTCTATCGTTAATTAGCTGTATTGTGATCGAGCTAATCGATTTTGTTTGGATTTTTGCTTTGTTTTCTCTGAGGTTCATTTGAAGGAACTTTGGGTTTTTCAGAGCAATCGTGTGAAGGGAATTTAAACCACGAGACTGGAGCAGCTCGAGGTTAGGGCAACTTACTATTAGTTATGACTGCATCATAGGCGTCGATAAATTCGACTTATGCTTTACTTTGATATTGATTATGATGATGAACTGATGTTATGATGTTTTCCATAACTTATGATGTTGAGATGTTATTGAATTGTGCGTTTTGACGCGACTTCGGAGTGGGGAATAATTGAACTGGTGATACTTGATATTTCGGGTTGGGGAAACAACCCTAGGCAAGTTCAAACGTGGGGTTTGAGACTTAGCCATTCGTTGGTATTCGTTGATATACTTAGACTTTCCCCGGGAATTTCTTTTGGTGGGTTTTTGGAAAATTTAGAATGAATAGAATTTTGAAAACTAGAGACTTTGGGAAACTTAGACTTTGAGAAATAAACTCATAACTTGACTAATCCGATTCGAAACAATTTTTATTAACGTATAAACATAGGAAAACTAAAGGGGAAAATAAAAAAGTCGACTTTTGTTGTGGGTTTTGGAGAATTGCTGGACACCTGGGGGGGTGAGCCACGGTGATGATTGAAAGTCACCGAGTACTTTAGTACTCTTGTTGTTGGAGTTGTGTTGTATTGACCGACACTAACTCTGGGTTTTGGACATTGGGTTTTGTTGTTGGAGTTGTGTTGTATTGACCGACACTAAACTCTTGGGTTTTGAGATTGGGCTTTGAGCTAAACACTTGTGTTGTGAGGACGATTCGATGTTTGGCTAATCATATTGCATCATGCATCATTCGGTGAAGAACGGGAATGCTTCACCAATGCATCATTCGATGAAGAACGGGAATGCTTTATCAATAGTGAAGAACGGGAATGCTTCACTTGTGAAGAACGGGAATGCTTCACGAAGGTTGGGGATTGCCTTCATCGAAGAACACCTGGGTGTATCTTCGGCATAGCGGGCTGAACCGACTATGCATGGGTTTGTAAGTGACACCCGAGCGGAAATGGTTAAACACTAGGCTGGTGTTAGGACTGACTCGATGGTGCCCATCCCACTTGAACTTTCCGGATCATATTGATTGTATTTCCCGCATACATTCACTCTGACTGGAATTGTATGCTAATTGATGTATTGAAGCATTGTTAGAGTGTATAATTACCCCAAATCACATGTTGAGTGTATAATTACTTTATTCCGTGAGTTGACCCTAGCGCTTTGGCTTTGATTTCATGTTTGTGTTTGGGCGGTCGGCCTGTTGCCAGATGTCGATGGCGGACTGGTTTTCGATGGTCTCTCCCTCGGGGGGGATCAGGTATGAGTTGGTGGACCGTCATGCCCCCACCGCTTGGGTGATCGATGTTGCGGGTCACCGAGCGACGTACAGGGGAAGGGCCATGGAGGACCGGACGGACGAGCGTGGTCGTTTGACGAGGGGAGTGCTACGACGTATGGAGCTGAGCTTTGACTTGCCGCCTTCACTTCGCTGTGGACCAGGTACTGGTCGAGGACCACCTGCACCACCTCCGACTTCATTTTCTTCCGATGACGAGGACCCAGCGGAGATCGAGCCTGTTGTTGCTACACCTGTTGCGCCACCTCCTGCTACTGCTATTGATCCTACCGACGTGGCGTCGTCCTCGAGGCTCGTGCAGCCGAAGAGGGAGCCTGTTGTTCCATCTGCCTCACGTCTCTTTCCTTTTACTCCACCGTGCGGCTACCGTGTGGATCCCCTGGTTCGGGTGGTGGAGGAGGATGTTCTTACTGGAGAGGTGGATGTTGAGACGGGCTCGACTAGGACGGTGCGCAGGACAGTTAGGAGGGAGGTCGTTGACTCGGACTCGGTGGTGGATTCCGACTCGGACTCCGACAGCAGTGGGGACAACTACTCGCCGAGCGACGAGGAGGAGGAGGAGGAGCTATGAGCGGTACTGGGAGGGTAGGTTAGGCAGCGTCATTTTTTGTGTAGAGCTCTGGTTCGTCTTACTTTGTGACAGGGTAGGTTCCCTATGTGTGGCTTTTTGTGTGGTTCTTTTGATGAGGAATCACAGAGAGTCTGTCGGATTATAGGGGTCTTTTGTTCAGGCCATTTTGGGAGCCGACTTTCTCTTGGATGACTGTACTTTTGATACTTTTACTCACACTACTGGTTCTGTATATTTGCCTGCGGGCACACTACTTTGGAGTCACTACGAGTGCGCGTGACGTGAGAGTGCAGCTGAGGCTGTACATGTGTATATATTTGTATATCGGTTAGTTTAGTTATTGGGTTATGTCTTTATTTTCTATCGCTTTAATTAAAAGGAATCAAATGAAAAAAAAATTACCTGTTTTCCACGTAAAGTTTATTTTTAGTTACTAAAGTGACACCTGGAAATCGGGGTGTTACACCCAATCAATTTGATGTTTCGCCGCCGAGCTCCGCCGTGCGCCGCCGTAAATCGCCGCCGGAGGCGATTTCCGGCGAGTCACCGACCTGCAATCAGCCATAATTCTCTCCTCCGACCTCCGTTGATGATGGAACCACCACCACCGTGCTCCACACGAAGAGGAGGTCACGACCATCCTCTCCTTTTGTCTCCTGCGACATTGCCGCCGAAAACCACCGCCAACCACCGTCTCCTCCGGCGAGGGCTAGCCGGAGGACTCACTCAGTTCAGAACCGGAAAGCCCTTTCTCTCCTCTGCTCGATTTGATGATCAATTTTTGGTAAGGAACTCTCCTTTCTTCCAATTTTTACTTGCCCCTTTCAAAACCCTAATTATATTCCTCTTATTCATCTGCTGAGTCCTTGCTTGAACTGTGCCAGTATTGTTCAACATTGATGGTCTTCAGAGGAAGGCAAAAGCTGTTGTTTGAGAAGAAGAGGGCGCGAGAAGGAGAGACAGACCAAGGGAAGGAGAAGTGATCAAGCAAGGACCAAACCTTTCATTCACCATCTTCTTTCCAATCGAACCCTAAGGCTAAGGTAAGGGCTGGTCTAGGATGGGTAGATTGCTTAGGATAATTGCCAAGTTTTGCCATGAGAAAAACCATGATCTTGATTACTTTTGCATAATATTTGTGATCATGATGCTTGCTGGACTTTTGCTTGAAATACCATGCTTTCTAATCTATATTTTGTTGTGATTGCCATGAATCTATGATCTTATGTGAAGTTCATATGACAACTTAATAAACTTGACTTGTTTTATACTTGTTACAACATGATTTATGATGTTTGTTGATGATGATTCAAATCTGGAAATTTTGGGTGTTTAAATTGAGGTTTGGGGTTGTACTAAGCCTTATGTGATTGAAAGGAAAGAAAATAAAAAGTTTTTCAAACCCTAAGGGCCATGGAGAGGTTCGGCCGAACCTTATTTCTAAGGGTTCGGAGTAATCTTTTCTTTCGCTTTCATGTACAAGTCGTAAGATGCCTCCCTTGATGAATTTGCAGTGATTTATAATGCATGAGTTTGTGATTATGATTATCCATATGCGTTGTATTATGTTTAATCGAGAATTCGTTATAAAGGGTCGCTCATCTAGCTGTAATTCCCAATGTGACTGTGATTGTTTGTTGTTATTTTAATTCGACGTATGTTGTAATACTCTAGGTTGACATTAGAGCCTTAACAAAGAAACGTGATTAATCGCTTGCAAGTAAATGAGATATTTAATGGAACATAGGTCTAGTGAAGACTATGAACCATGAGAACGATGGTGTCGTTAGAGACAAACGGTAACTTGCACGCGAGGGGGATTTTTGTGGATCATTGCGGCTCCACGTGATAAGGTTGACTGCGGTCTCCTTGAGATTTTGTGGATCATTGCGACTCCACGTGAACTGTGCATCTGCGGATGTTCGAGATTTGGCCAAGGAGTTTTGGTGGGTTGTGTGAAGTGAGGATTCGTTAGCTTAACTGACTAACTGTTATATAAAATCCCATAAAATCAAGAGATAATACGTGTTGTGAATTGCTATATAATTATGTTTGATTTGTAACCTGACCCTTGCATTATTTGTTTTTGTGTTATTTGTGGGGGGGGGGGGAGGGCGTAGATGGTTCTGAAGACAACGTCTTCGACCCATTCTTGGGAGCTGATACTCCGTGATGAGCCGATACCGGACGATGAACCTGTCGTTGAAGAAGAAGCAGAGGTCGAGGAAGATGATGTTGAAGATGACGAGGCTAGTGATTAGGGGTTATGGTGTTGAGGGACTTTCGTTCACTTATTTTTGGGTTGAGAGTACCGGGTGGGCGTTGAACTATTTAGTTTACTTTTCAGTTGGATATTTTCCTTTCAGTTAATGTAAAATTTACAATGAGAATTCTTTTGGGATAATTATTTTATACATTTTCAAATGTTTAATGAATTTTGAGTTCCACATTGGCTTTTATTCTCGCAAGTTAATTTGGTCAAGTTTTCAAGAGTTTCGCAATAATTGAACCTTTGTCATTAATTGAAGATTAATAATTGAATTGACGAAAATTCTTTACGAAAATTGGTGATTTGGTTACTGTGTGACACTCGAGAAATCAGGGCGTTACATCTTGAGTTTAAACGTCAATTGGTCCACCGAGATGATTTTGATTGTTTACGAGGACCATATCCAATCAAAAGTTCTATTTACGCCTCTTTATCCTTTTCTAGATGTCTACTCTTTTCTCTCTACTTCTTCACTTGTAATAACTTTTCATTGAGAACTACACACTCGTCTCTCAGTCATTCAGGGAATATCTTGAGTCCAAACTTCGTTAGGGCAACATAAATGATTTTGACTGTTTGGGAAGAACATATCCATTCAAATGTTCAATTTAGGCCACTGTATTTATTTCTAAATTTCAGCTTCTATCTATCCACTTCTCCATTTCTAGTAAATTTTATTGAGCTCTACACACTTGTCTTTCATTCTGTGGTGGAATTTCATCATGAGTGTAAACTTCAGTTGGACCACAAAGATGATTTTGATTGTTTGAGACGAACATATCCAGAAAAAGGTCCATTAAGGCCACTTTGTCACATTCTACATCTAAACTTCTTTCTTTCCACTTCTCGATTTGTATGATGTTTTTATTGAGACACTCGTCTCTCATTCATTTGAGGATTTCCTTGAGTTTAAACGTCAATTGGTCCACCAAGATGATTTTGATTGTTAACGAGGAACATATCCAATCAAAAGTTCCATTTAGGCCTCTTTATCCTTTTCTACATGTCTACTCTTTTTTTCTCCACTTCTCCATTTGCAGTAAGTTTTTATTGAGCTATACACACTCGTTTCTTAGTCATCGGATATAACACCCCGATTTCCGAGGGTCACTTTAGTAACCTGTTAAAGTAAATATGCAATATTTTTCAAATAGAGATTTATAAATGCGAGTATTTTTTTTCCTTTTCGAAGCATTTCTAAAACATGTAATCATACTCCCAACCGTAAATAATTTACATCTGGCATTGACCAAGGCACAACATAAAAGACATGACAAATAAATTTAAGATCCAACAACGGTCCCACTATGTATTGACTCCATAGATCCGATATACTCCCTATGATTTCCACACTGGGTAAACATAGGAAAGCAATGCACCGGAACCTACCCAAAACCTCAAATACAAATCATAAAATGATCCTGCAAGCTTAAACCAATAACGGTAAGCTTTTCTACCCAAAGGCTCTAGCCTTACACCCGACTCTATTCTTCGAGTCTTCTATAGTCCTTCCACATGGAGTAGCATCTGCTCACATCATCACCGGTCGTCGTCTGGCAGCAGGCCGACCGCCCAAACACAAACATACAAACAAAGCCAAGGCGCTAGGGTCAACTTACAGAATACAATAGATGTAAGATCAAGTTTTGATCGTGTAGTACAACTCTATGTTTTGATGATTACAAGTTAACATTTGAGTATGAACAATTATGGTACTCTAACGTGTTTTTTTGAGTGTGCTATTTACAGGCTCTGTCCTCAATTCAATCTCACACAAATCAGAAGCACTGTGCATAAAGAGTGACCCAAGCAACGCTTTCGCAACATCTATGTTCTCTCTGAACAGTAGAAATGCTTCAGAAGATCTGAAGTTATACAAGCTCTAATATGGACTCAGTCACTAGAAGTTCTGAAGATCTAGAAGTTCTGACAACCTAGAAACTCTGAAGGTTCAGATGTTCTGATGGTGTAGAAGACTCTGAAGATCCAGAAGCTGAATAGTGGAAACTCTGATGTCCAGAAGCAAGAAACTCTGAAGACCATGTACTTCCCTCTGAGTTCAGAATCAGAAGATACAACGGTCAGAGGATCTGTGCTTTACCTCTGACTCTGATCAACTGGCTTCACAAGTTCCAACATGAAGCATTCCCCTGATCAGAAGTCTCCTAGGTTTAAAGGTCAAGTCACTATCCAAGTACAAAAGCATATGTACTATCCTGACGACCTACCTAACATTCTCAGCCACAGCAGAAGCTGGAATTCATTGTGTTTACTATTAGCTTTTCAGAAGCAAATCTCTTGTAAACATTCTTTGTTAAACAGTTTGTTTAGTTACCTTTAGGAGATCAAGGTTGATCGGATCCTAGAGAAGACTAAGAGGGTGAATCTTAGTGTGAGCTAAGTCAGTGTAATTGTTAGTCACTTGTAGGTTTCAAGTGCAGTTGTAACACTTTACCTGATTAGTGGATTGCCTTCATTCTAAGAAGGAAGAAATCACCTTAACGGGTGGACTGGATTAGCTTGAGGGATTTATCAAGTGAACCAGGATAAAAATCCTTGTGTGCTTTTCTATCTCTTATCTTTAGCACTTAAGTTCTCGAAAGATTTGTTAAAATCTTTAAGGTGGAAGTTTTATCTTGAAAACGTTATTCAAACCCCCCCTTTCTACCGTTTTTCATACCTTCAATTGGTATCAGAGCGCAAGTTCTGATTACCACACCTAACAATGTTCAGTGATCCGGGCCGGTGTGAAAAACAATGGCTACCACCAGTGAAACTCAAAGAGATGGTTACAATGCAAAGCCTCCCATGTTCGACGGTCAAAGATTCGAATATTGGAAAGATAGACTTGAAAGTTTCTTTCTGGGTTTTGATGCAGATCTCTGGGATATTATTGTGGATGGCTATGAGCGTCCAACTGATGAAGAAGGCAAGAAGATCCCAAGGTCAGAGATGACTGCAGATCAAAAGAAGCTTTACTCACAACATCACAAAGCTAGAGCAATTCTTCTAAGTGCTATTTCTTATGAAGAGTACCAGAAGATTACAGATCGTGAGTATGCAAAAGGCATTTTTGAATCCCTGAAGATGTCTCATGAAGGAAACAAGAAAGTCAAAGAATCAAAGGCATTGTCTTTGATCCAAAAGTATGAATCCTTCGTCATGGAGCCAAACGAGTCCATTGAAGAAATGTTTTCCAGATTTCAGTTGCTTGTAGCTGGAATACGACCTCTCAACAAGAGCTACACAACTAAAGATCATGTCATAAGGGTCATCAGATGTCTTCCTGAAAGCTGGATGCCCTTGGTGACTTCAATAGAGCTCACAAGAGATGTTGAGCGTATGAGTTTAGAAGAACTCATCAGCATACTGAAGTGTCATGAGCTGAAGCGCTCAGAGATGCAAGATCTGAGGAAGAAGTCAATAGCCTTAAAATCCAAATCTGAGAAGGCTAAAGCAGAGAAGTCAAAAGCTCTTCAAGCTGAAGAAGAAGAATCTGAAGAAGCATCAGAAGATTCTGATGAAGATGAGCTGACTCTGATCTCTAAAAGACTCAACCGAATCTGGAAGCACAGGCAGAGCAAGTACAAAGGCTCTGGAAAGGCCAAAGGAAAGTCTGAATCCTCAGGTCAGAAGAAGTCCTCACTTAAGGAAGTCACATGCTTTGAGTGCAAAGAATCTGGGCACTACAAAAGTGACTGTCCAAAATTGAAGAAGGACAAGAAGCCAAAGAAGCACTTCAAGACCAAGAAAAGGCTGATGGTGACTTTTGATGAATCAGAGTCAGAGGATGTTGACTCTGATGGTGAAGTCCAAGGACTCATGGCTATTGTCAAAGACAAAGGAGCAGAGTCAAAGGAAGTTGTTGACTCTGACTCAGAATCAGAAGGAGATCCTAATTCAGACGATGAAAATGAGGTATTCGCTTCTTTCTCTACCTCTGAACTGAAACATGCTTTGTCTGATATTATGGATAAGTATAACTCTTTATTGTCTAAGCACAAGAAGCTGAAAAAGAACTTATCTGCTGTTTCTAAAACTCCTTCTGAACATGAGAAAATCATATCTGATTTGAAAAATGATAACCATGCTTTAGTAAATTCTAACTCTGTGCTTAAGAATCAAATTGCTAAGTTAGAAGAAGTTATTGCCTGCGATACCTCTGATAGTAAGCATGAATCTAAGTATGAAAAATCTTTTCAAAGATTTCTGGCTAAAAGCGTAGATAGAAGCTTGATGGCTTCATTGATCTATGGCGTGAGCAGAAATGGAATGCATGGCATTGGGTATTCTAAACCAATTAGAAATGAGCCCTCTGTGCCTAAAGCTAAATCTTTGTATGGATGCTTTGTTCCCACTGGTACCATATTGCCTGATCCTTTACCTGCTGAAAGTGCTAAACCTCCTCTTAAAAAGGGATCCTTCTCCATGTCTAAATATCATGCAAAAATTCCTTTACATTATCATGTTGAGAAACCCAAGGTGATCAGAACCTCTGGGGTAACTAACAAGAAAGGACCCAGAAAGTGGGTACCTAAGGATAAGATTATCTATGTTGCAGATATCCTTGATAGCTCCACTGAAACACCAGTCAAGGTATCTGGACAGTGGATGCTCGCGTCACATGACGGGAGAAAGGCGTATGTTCCAAGAGCTAAAACTTAAGCCTGGAGGTGAAGTTGGCTTTGGTGGCAACGAAAAGGGTAAAATTGTTGGTACTGGTACTATTTGTGTAGATAGTAGTCCATGCATTGATAATGTGTTATTGGTAGACGGCTTAACTCATAACTTATTGTCTATAAGTCAATTAGCTGACAAGGGTTATGATGTTATCTTTAATCAAAAGTCTTGCCGGGCTGTAAGTCAGATCGATGGCTCTGTTCTGTTTAACAGCAAGAGGAAGAACAACATTTATAAGATCAGATTATCTGAGTTGGAGGCTCAGAATGTGAAGTGCCTTCTGTCTGTTAATGAAGAGCAATGGGTATGGCATAGACGGTTAGGGCATGCCAGTATGAGAAAGATTTCTCAGCTGAGCAAGCTAAACCTTGTCATGGGCTTGCCCACTCTGAAGTTCGCTTCAGACGCTCTTTGTGAAGCATGTCAGAAAGGCAAATTCACAAAAGTCCCTTTCAAGGCAAAGAATGTTGTCTCAACCTCAAGGCCGTTGGAACTTCTGCATATCGGCCTTTTTGGACATTTGAAAACTGAGTCTATAGGTGGCAAGAGATATGGGATGGTCATTGTTGACGACTATAGCCGCTGGACATGGGTAAAGTTTCTAACCCGCAAGGATGAGTCTCATGCTGTGTTCTCTACCTTCATAGCCCAAGTGCAAAACGAGAAGGCTTGTAGGATTGTGCGTGTCAGAAGTGACCATGGTGGAGAGTTTGAGAATGACAAGTTTGAGAGTCTGTTTGATTCCTATGGAATTGCACATGATTTCTCTTGTCCCAGAACTCCTCAACAAAATGGTGTTGTTGAGAGGAAGAACAGAACTCTTCAGGAGATGGCTAGAACCATGCTCCAAGAAACTGGCATGGCTAAGCACTTTTGGGCAGAGGCAGTAAACACAGTGTTACATTCAGAACAGAATCTCTGTGAGACCAATTCTGAATAAGACTCCCTATGAATTGTGGAAGAACATAAAACCCAACATTTCTTACTTTCATCCTTTTGGTTGTGTTTGTTATGTTCTTAATACTAAGGATAGATTGCATAAATTTGATGCTAAGTCTTCTAAATGTTTATTACTTGGTTACTCTGAGAGATCTAAAGGCTTTAGATTTTATAATACTGATGCTAAAACTATTGAAGAATCTATTCATGTTAGATTTGACGATAAGCTTGACTCTGACCAGTCAAAGCTAGTTGAGAAATTTGCAGATTTAAGTATAAATGTTTCTGACAAAGGCAAAGCTCCAGAGGAAGCTGAGCCAGAGGAAGATGAACCAGAAGAAGAAGCTGGTCCCTCTGATTCACAAACTCTGAAGAAGAGCAGAATCACTGCAACTCATCCTAAGGAATTGATTCTGGGCAACAAAGACGAACCAGTCAGAACCAGATCAGCCTTCAGACCCTCTGAAGAGACCTTGCTTAGTCTGAAAGGATTGGTGTCCTTAATTGAACCCAAGTCAATTGATGAAGCTCTTCAGGACAAGGACTGGATTCTGGCCATGGAAGAAGAATTGAATCAATTTTCCAAGAACGATGTTTGGAGCCTAGTGAAGAAGCCTGAGAGTGTCCATGTAATTGGAACAAAATGGGTGTTCAGAAACAAGTTGAATGAGAAAGGAGATGTAGTCAGAAACAAGGCAAGGCTAGTTGCTCAAGGCTACAGCCAGCAGGAAAGAATAGACTACACAGAAACATTTGCTCCAGTAGCAAGACTAGAAGCAATCAGAATGTTGATCTCTTTCTCAGTGAATCACAACATAATTCTACATCAGATGGATGTTAAGAGTGCCTTCCTAAATGGATATATATCAGAGGAAGTCTGCGTCCATCAACCCCCAGGTTTTGAGGATGAGAAGAACCCAGACCATGTGTTCAAGTTGAAGAAATCACTCTATGGTCTGAAGCAAGCTCCCAGAGCGTGGTATGAGAGACTCAGCTCATTCCTTCTGGAGAATAAGTTTGTAAGGGGTAGAGTAGATACAACTCTCTTTTGCAAAACTTACAAAGATGATATCTTAATTGTGCAAATTTATGTTGATGATATTATATTTGGTTCTGCTAATCAATCTCTATGCAAAGAATTTTCTGAGATTATGCAGGCTGAATTTGAGATGAGTATGATGGGAGAACTTAAGTACTTTCTGGGAATACAAGTTGATCAAACACCAGAAGGAACATATATCCATCAGAGCAAGTACACTAAAGAACTTCTGAAGAAGTTCAATATGCTGGATTCTACAGTGGCCAAGACTCCAATGCATCCTACATGCATTCTGGAGAAAGAAGATGCAAGTGGTAAAGTTTGTCAGAAGCTCTATCGTGATATGATAGGTTCACTTTTATACTTAACTGCATCTAGGCCAGATATATTGTTTAGTGTTCATTTATGTGCTCGTTGTAAGACCCTAGACTTACTTATGTAATGCTTAAGTGATAGATTGAATAAAATAAGACTTTTGGCTAAGTTTGAGTTTTGACAGATTACAACTATCAACTTGTGTGAATTTTTAGAGGGTCTTAACGACCTCATTTGGGAAAACATCCTTCATGAGAGTTGTAGCCCATTAAGTGTAGAAAATGCTCGAAGTGGAATCAGGTCATTCCGACCTTTGTAGCTTGAGATATTCGAATTTTACTGAGCAAGGGTCGGGCTGTAATGTGCCAGCGGATTAAGTGTTGTATTTTCTTTTTAATTCCGAGTTTAATTGGGTTTTAATTATAAAGAGTGGGGCCTATCTGTAATTTGGACCTGGTTAAGTGGTGATTACTAATGGGTCAAGGGTGGTTGCAGGCTTAAGTGAAAAGAAGAAAAAAAAATGAAACCCTAGCCCACATGTGTGTGAGGCCGCGGGTTGCATGGGAAATAAGGGGGGGAAAACCCTTATTTTCCCCTCATTCTGAACAAGAACAGAAACCATACAGCTCCACGTGAAAACCTGAGAGAGAGCAAGAGAGAGACGCCGCCAATCAAGCCGCCACCACCGCCAGTGACGCACGCGCGAGAGGGAGAACCTTGCGAGAGAGAGAGAGAGCTGCGAGGGAGAGTGAGGGGACGTGGACAGCAGCGTTCTTGGACCTTTTCTTCACCAAAACCTTTTCCTTTTCACCAAGTTAGCCAAGGTAAGGGCTGGTCCTAGGAGTTGGGTAGCATGTCTAGGCCATATTGCCATGCTTTGACATGATTTTATGTATGAACTTGATTGATGTGCTTGAGGTTTTGAATATGCGATGTGTGCTGGACTTTTTCCATGTGATATTGGGTTACATTGTGAACATGTTACTATATTTGATGCTGGTAGATGACTTAGAACCCTTAGAATAGAATGGCTAAAACGAAATTGATGGCAAATGCATTCTCTGTCAGATTTCTGTGCTGGACAGTAAACTTCAGGTCCTATTTTCACTTGTTTCTGGTCGCCAAATAAAGAAATGATTAACATACAAATTGTATATCTTCGAAAGAGCTTTCCAGGTATATAAAGATCATAAATTTTGGTCTAGTATTGTGTGTTGTAGGTCGTTTTGGGTAACTGTCATACCTGCTGTTTTTCCCGTGTCGGACAGAAACTTTAAGGAGTAATATCACCTAATTATGGGGCTCAAATGAAAATGATTTTAACTAGAGAGTTGTAGATCTTTAAAATAGCTTTCCAGAAAGATATTATACATGATTTTTTGTTGGAGGACGCATTCTGTAGACCAGTTTCAATGAACGTTGTTTCTGCTGTCCAAAAAGCTAAGTTGCGAAAATGTGTTGTTTTCCATGCATAAGCCTTGTGTTACCTTATTTGATAATTTATGCCATGATGTGTCATGCGTAAGTGTAAGTTTATGCTATGCCTTACGTGAATTGTGATATTATTGGAAATTGTTCAAAGGGTCGCTCATCTAGCTGTAATTCCCGATGTGTCTGTGATCGTTTAATTGTTGTATTTATGCGATGTTGATGTAAGACTCTAGGTTGACTTTAGAGACTTAAACTAAGAGAAACGTGTAATTAACTCGCTTGCAAGTAAATGTGAATAATATGGGCATAGGTCTAGTGTAGACTATAGTCCATGAGAACGATGGGCTTGCACGCGAGGGAGAATTGTGGATTGACTGTTGGTCTCCACGTGAAAAGGTTGACTGCGGTCACCTAGAGATTTTGTGGATCATTGCGGCTCCACGTGTTTGGTTGACTGCGGTCACCATGAGATTTTTGTGAAGTATTGCAGCTTCACGTGATTGTACATCTGCGGATGTAAGTGATTGGCCAAGGCAGGATTGGTGGGTTGTGTGATGTGAGATTCCGTTAGTAACTGACTCTTTCCCATAAAAGACATATAATGTACTTATATTATGTTGTTGTTGATTTTGTCATTATCATTCTTTTTGTTGGACCTGACCCTGCTTGTTTGCTATGTGTTTATTTGGGGGGGGGGGGGTAGATGGTCGTAAAGATAATGGCGACGACTCATTCTTGGGAGTTGATGCTACGTGACGAGCCACTACCGGATGACGACTACACTTATGATGAAGAGGAAGAAGATAAAGAGGAAGGGGCCAAGGATATGGTTGGGTTGTGAGACATCCATTTTTCTTTTGGGTTGAGAGTACCGAGTTTTGGAAGTATTGAACCATTACTTTATTATAGTTGAGATAGTTTAACTTGATGTAATTTACTTTGAAGTTTTCTTCCGGATATTTATTTCATACTCTTTTCAATGATTAATAAAGCTTGAGGTTTACGTTGATGATTATTTCCGCAAGTTTGAAATGGTTAAGTTTCGAGAGTTTTGTAAAATTGAACTTTTATCATTAATTCAAGATTATTAAGTGAATCGACGGAAACTCTTTACAAAAATGGTTAATTAGTTACTGTGTAACACTCGAGAAATCGGGGCGTTACACTCGTTTCCAATCAGATCCAAGGGAAACCCACTTAACTGCGGTTAAAAGGATCCTAAGGTATCTGAAAGGTACCACTAACCTTGGCTTGATGTATAAGGTATCTGCGGTTAATACAAGCTTTCAGGTTATTGTGATGCTGATTATGCTGGAGATAGAACAGAGAGAAAAAGCACTTCTGGAAATTGTCAATTTCTGGGAAGCAACTTAGTCTCATGGGCAAGCAAGAGGCAATCAACCATTGCACTATCAACTGCAGAGGCAGAATATATCTCAGCAGCAATATGCAGCACTCAGATGCTCTGGATGAAACATTAGCTGGAGGATTATCAAATCCTAGAGAGCAATATCCCAATTTATTGTGATAACACTGCTGCAATTTCATTGAGTAAGAATCCTATCTTACATTCAAGGGCAAATCACATTGAGGTAAAGTTGATTTATTAGAGATTATATACAGAAGGGCGTACTTCTTCTGAAGTTTGTTGATACTGACCATCAATGGGCAGATATCTTTACAAAGCCCTTAGCGGAGGATAGATTTAATTTCATTCTGAAAAATCTGAATATGGACTTTTGTCCAGCATGAAGATGGATCAGAACTTCTGACTATGATACTTCTTTATCAGAAGATGTCTAGTCCAGAAGGTAACTCTATTAGAGTTTATGTACCCATTTGTGCTGACTCTGAAGCTGAGACAGTAAACGTGTGTCAGTATCTCTGATACATAGTTCCTTGTGCCCGTGCTGACAGTCTGTCATAATGAGTGTTGATGTGCTTCTCTCCTGTGTGTGATATGTGTATTTACTGTTACTACCTATCTTTAATTTTCAACCGTTGATTTTAAAATTACTTTTTGAATCAACAACGGTTATTTGTCAAAACCCACTATACACACACGATCTCCTACACTGACGGTTTTACTCTCTCTCTCTTCAGTTTTCAAAACTTCTTACCCACGATCTCTCTCTCGCTCTCTATTCATCTTTCAACTTCATCTTCAACCCAAAACCTTCAACCGACTCCAACAATGGTGAGACAAACCAGAACTGAAGCCGCCGAAGCAACCAGGTTCCCTCACATGGTAGTGGGTCAAGCTACAGGACAAATGGGTCCTGAAAATCCAAATCAAGGTCAAGCGTCGGAGAGGATGATCCCAATCGCAGAACGGGGCTGTGCTGTTCACTGCGTGTATGCTCCTGAAGATCTTCAAGTACTTGCAGAATGGAGATTCGACCTAGACAATCTTGCTGCAAATGGGTTTGACTTGCGTCCTGAAGTTCAAGTTCAGGGATGGGAAGAATACTTCAACAGGCTCAGAGGACCAATTTATGACAAATTGGTCAAGGAATTCTGGAAGCATGCCGACTGCGATGACACTCAGGTGGTCTCCTACATTGCTGGAAGGAGAATCATCATCACTGAGAAGTCAATTGTGAATCTGCTGGGTGCAGATACTGCACATGGGTATCGATTTCAACTAACTGAATCGAAGCTGAAACCCAAAACGTAAGATGAAACCAACAAGGCTCTGTACACCACATACAAACCGGGCAAGACTGACTACAAGGTGGTGGATCTTCATCCCAAGCTCAGAATCTGGCACAAGATTCTGCTACACTGCATTAATCAGAGGCCAAAGGGCAGTTCCCCAGACTACATCAACTTCTGCCAGAAGGCGATGTTATTCTTCATTCAAGATAAGAAGAAGATCTGCCTCCCCTTCTTTTTGTTCTCTTACTTGAAGGAATGCATCAAGAAGTCAAGAACTACTGCCTCCATCAAGTCTGCCATCAAGTATATTCCCTTTGGGAGATTGCTATCAGATCTCTTCATTGAGAGCAACTTTGTGCAAGATCTGATCAAGGCAGGATGCACAGAGGATCTGACCACCATCGTTAGTAATGTCTTCACTGCCAATTCTTTGAAGAAGATGGGTTTGGTCAAGAAGAAAATTGCCCCAGCTCATGAAGATACGTCTGCTGAAATCAGACAAAGAAGGGTGCCTCTGAATGATTTCCCTTTGTGGACACAAGCAGACAACCCAGAGGCAATTCTATGCTACATTGATGATCTGAAGAACCAAGGGTTTGAGATTGATGTTGATGAATTCTTCAGAAGATCGCCCCCAGCTCAAGAGTTTGACTCTCCTCCCAAGAGGAAAGTTCAGAGGAAGATGGTCTTAGAAGAATCCTCTGAAGAATCTGATGTCCCTCTGAAGAGGAAGAAGAAGGCTGACCAGCCTAAGAGGAAACATGATGAAACCACCAAGCCAGATGATGGTGATGATGGTGATAATGAGGATGGTCCTTTTCCTCCCAAGAAGAAGAAGAAACAGGTCAGAATCGTGGTGAAGCCTACACGGGTGGAACCTGCTGCTACAGTCATCAGGATGGATACTTCTGCCAGAGTGACTCGCTCTGCCGTGCGTACAAGTAAGTCTGCTATCATTGAATCTGATGATGATTTAAATTCTATTGATGCACTTCCCATTTCTACCCTCCTCAAACGCACATCCACCCAACTCACTACTATCCCCGAGTCTCAACCTGCTGCCCAAGCCTCATCTCCACCAAATTCCCCAAGGTCTTCCTTTTTCCAACCTTCCCAACAAGAAGCCCCTCTGTGGAATATGCTTCAAACCCCTTGTCCAAATGAACCAACCTCACCCATCACAATCCAACAAGAACCCATAATTCTTGAACCCTCTGGACCTGAACTCACAATTCCTGTCCAACCAGAACCTGAACCCAGAACGTCTGATCACTCTGTTCCCAGAGCATCAGAACGTCTGGTTGCCAGAACCACTGATACAGACTCCTCCACTGCCTATACTCCAAGCAAAAGAAGCTGCACGTCAAGCAGCAGCTCAAGCTGAACAAGCAAGATTAGAGGCAGAGAGTCTTGAAGCTGAAGCTGAAGCCCTTAGATGCCAAGCACTTGCACCAGTGGTTTTTACTCCTGCTGCTTCTGCTTCCATTCCAGCTCATCAAGATGCTCAGAATGTTCCTTCTAGCTCCACACAGTCCAGCTCGTCCAGACTCGACATCATGGAACAACGTCTTGATACTCATGAGTCTCGGCTGCTGGACATGAAGCAAATTCTGACGGAACTTCTGCGTCGCTCTGATAAACTCTAGTCTTAGAATCTCTTCGTTTTCTCTCTTAACTTTGCTTTATTTTAACTTCTGTTTATTTTCTTTAAGTTACTTTAGTTATTCTGCTTTGTTCGTTGTTATTTATCTTTGCACATACATATATATATATATTTGTCCAATTGTGTTTGCAATATTTTCTTTTCTTTATTCATAATCATTATGTGTTTACATCATACATTTTTTTTCTTTCCCTAAAATCTAGAATGGAGGATCCCTCCTCATTCTTCTGCACTCTTGGCGCTGCTCTGACCTCTCTTTCTCCAGACGATCCAGTGAATACTGGATGTTGTTGAGATTGACGTTTAGCTCATTCCTCTCCAGAATCTCTTCTGTTGTCTTGAGCTTCTTCTCTATGGTTTCCTTTTCTTCCAGCAGCTTCAGCTCAAGCTGGCTGAGTTCTTGCACTTCCTCCACGAAGGCAAGGAATTCCTTCAAGTCGTTCTTCAGCTCTGGACGAAGGTCCTCCTCAAGCAGTGTCCTCGTCAGCTCTGGAATGGCCGTTGTACCCTCTGGATGCCTTATGTTCAGGAACAAGTCCTCTTCGAAGGCCTTCCTTCTGAGCTCTTCAAGTGCTCCCATGTATGATGCCATTTTTCCTTTTATGGAATTGATCGAGTTGTGAAGCTTACCCTCCTCTAAATCGCTTTATATAAGCTTCATTATCTCCTTGGAAGTTATTGCTCCTGCAGTTTCTCGAGGATAAGTCCTTGGTAACTGAAGTTCTCTTTACTCCCGTGGCCGGTGGTAAACGTTCTTCTCCTGCGTTAACTCCTTTCTTAATTCGCGTAACTTTCATTCTTACCGCGTTTAATTTCTCCATCTTTTCACTCAGACCTTCTCTGAGGGGGAGTACCTTGTACTTCAAGCTGAGTTTTTCACACCCCATACTTTTTGCTTATGACAAAAAGGGGGAGTATAGTTTTTGATGTGTAGTGTGATTTATTTTGGAGAATTTAAGAGTTTCACTCTTATGACCATAGATGTGTCACTAGGCAAATACAAGGAATACATTTCACTTCTTCTGAAGTGATTATATCTGACTCTGATATATATTTGACTCTGATACCACTTATCGTTGACTCTGAATACTTATGCGCTCTGATTATTCTATTTCATCTATGTCATGCGCCTTCACTCTGAACTCTTACATTATTTAGCTCAGAATCTAGACATTTCTAACGTTTTCATTAAGTCTTAGATTCAGGGGGGAGCTATGCTCAGAATCAAGCTGTGACTTGGATTCAAAATGAGCAAGATAAACTATTCACATCAGGATAAGTTTTTTCTATATCTCTAAGCTCTGAGTGAATTCAGTTTATTGTTTAAGAATTGTTCATCAAAATACTTAGTTTTGTCATCATCAAAAAGGGGGAGATTGTAAGATCAAGTTTTGATCGTGTAGTACAACTCTATGTTTTGATGATTACAAGTTAACATTTGAGTATGAACAATTATGGTACTCTAACGTGTTTTTCTGAGTGTGCTATTTACAGGCTCTGTCCTCAATTCAATCTCACACAAATCAGAAGCACTGTGCATAAAGAGTGACCCAAGCAACGCTTTCGCAACATCTATGTTCTCTCTGAACAGTAGAAATGCTTCAGAAGATCTGAAGTTATACAAGCTCTAATATGGACTCAGTCACTAGAAGTTCTGAAGATCCATAAGTTCTGACAACCAAGAAACTCTGAAGGTTCAGATGTTCTGATGGTGTAGAAGACTCTGAAGATCCAGAAGCTGAATAGTGGAAACTCTGATGTCCAGAAGCAAGAAACTCTGAAGACCATGTACTTCCCTCTGAGTTCAGAATCAGAAGATACAACGGTCAGAGGATCTGTGCTTTCCCTCTGACTCTGATCAACTGGCTTCACAAGTTCCAACATGAAGCATTCCCCTGATCAGAAGTCTCCTAGGTTTAAAGGTCAAGTCACTATCCAAGTACAAAAGCATATGTACTATCCTGACGACCTACCTAACGTTCTCAGCCATAGCAGAAGCTGGAATTTCCAGAACTGCCCTCCAACGGTAGCATTTCCATGCAGCGTTCAAACCCTAATCCTTGGAGTATAAATAGAGGCTGAAGTTTGAAAGATGCGGTTGGAAGAATTACACATGCGCAAGCTATATTCAAAAACCTTCAATCATTCTTTCATCTGAATTCATTGTGTTTACTATTAGCTTTTCAGAAGCAAATCTCTTGTAAACATTCTTTGTTAAACAGTTTGTTTAGTTACCTTTAGGAGATCAAGGTTGATCGGATCCTAGAGAAGACTAAGAGAGTGAATCTTAGTGTGAGCTAAGTCAGTGTAATTGTTAGTCACTTGTAGGTTTCAAGTGCAGTTGTAACACTTTACCTGATTAGTGGATTGCCTTCATTCTAAGAAGGAAGAAATCACCTTAACGGGTGGACTGGATTAGCTTGAGGGATTTATCAAGTGAACCAGGATAAAAATCCTTGTGTGCTTTTCTATCTCTTATCTTTAGCACTTAAGTTCTCGAAAGATTTGTTAAGATCTTTAAGGTGGAAGTTTTATCTTGAAAACGTTATTCAAACCCCCCCCCCCCCTTTCTACCGTTTTTCATACCTTCAATAGATATACAATCAACATGCGACAAAGGGGGTATATTCTTATATAGGTTCTCAGTTGCCTATCCTAAGATATATACTTAGCATGTTATCAAGGCTCTAACAATAATTCAATAGACAATAGCACACAATTCAAGTTAGGGTGCATGTATGCTTGCAATGTGTTCCAAATGATCCAGATAATTCAATTGGGATGGGCACCATCGAGTCAGTCCTAACACCGGCCTAGTGTTTAACCATTTCCGCTCGGGTGTCACTTACAAACCCATGCATAGTCGGATCAGTCCTAACCCCCCCAGGTTTAACCATTTCCGCCCGCTATGCCAAAGATACACTCTTGGTGTTCTTCGTGAAGGCCCAGTCTTTCGACCGTCCCAACCTTCGTGAAGCCCGACCGAAGCCGTCCGTCCCAACTTCACCGAGGCCCGATCTTTCGACCGTCCCAACCTCAAATGGATGCATGATGCAATATGGTTAGTCAAATATCAAATCGTCCTCACAACGCAAGTGTTTAGCTTTAATCTCAATTCCAAAACTCAAGGGTTTAATGTCGACCCTACGACATAAACTCCAACAACAAGAGTACCAATGTACTCGGTGACCTCCTCTCATCACCGTGGCTCACCCCCGTGGCGTCCACCAATTCTCAAGAACTCATGACAATGTCGACCCTACGACAGAAGCTCCAACGAGCTTGAGTACTAAAAGTACTCAGTGACTTCCTCTCGTCACCGTGGTTTACCCTCGTGGCAACCACCACAAAACTCAATACTCAAGGCTTGTCGACTTTTTCCCGTTTTCGCAATCAATTCTCCTCTTAAGTTTCCCTAAAGGTTTCGTTCGTTAATCAAAGCATTTCAAGTTTAGTTAATCAAGTTATGAGTTTTATTCTCGAAATCCAAGTTCCCTATGTTCTCTAGTTCCAAATTCTAACTATTCAAAGTTTGCCAAAATCCCCCAAATGAAAACCCCAGTAAAAGTCTAAGTGTTCAATAGGGCTAGGTCTCAGACCCCCGTCAGAGCCTGCCTAGGGTTTCCTCTCAACCCGAATGGTCAACAAAATCCACTCAAAAGTCCCACGCTCCGCAATCGCGTCAACACGCACAATTCGATATCCATTCAACAATATTCAGCTCTAAAGAGCGATGCAACAATAATACGGTGCGGGAATCATAAGACAGAAACCAGTAAACGGTCGAAGCCTCTCAGAAAACGGAGACACACGTCTCATATAAGTTCACTCGGCCGAAGCCTCCAGAAAACATTTCCCAGTTCAAAGCAATAAACAATATTAATACAATATTCAACATTCAAGCAATATTCAAGTCGAATTCACCGACGCCTATAAATCAATAGCTAGTAAGTAAGTTGCCCTAACCTTAGGCGCTTTCCTTACTAAGCTGCGACTCAAATCCAATCCAATCATATCTTTGCTTTCCCGTGTCGGCTCACTTCCTTTTGTTCTTTGACTTCGTCGCCAAACGCTTCCGTTATTCATACCCTTCATAAGTACACATAACGTAATTACTAATTGAATTAACCTACTAACTCAAGGTCTAAAGCTACGACTTCAGGCAATTGACTCGAAGCGAACGTATGCTAAACCTAATCCCCATAATAGTTATAACCCATTAGGATCAATCACAGAAATCAAGACAAGTCGTCATAATGACAACAAAACAGTAACAATATTCAATACTTGAAAATGCTTTTGACTTAGTAAATCAACTTTAAAACCAACTACTCATATCTTTGTTAAAATAGAAAGGTATACATTACTAGGGTGGTTGTTAGGGTCAATTGCACCCTAGGTCTTGCATGGTACAAGAGGGAAAATGACCTATAATTGTGGGTAAAGGTGACTGGTAGATAAAAAAAATCAAAAATAAAGTTTACAAAATTACCCTTTTATATTCTCTATTCTCTCTCTACCTCTCCCTCACCCATGAATCTGCTGTAGGCAAGAATGGTTCCCTCTCTCCTCCATACCGGTGCTCTTCCGCCGTCGTGTCGCCGCAAACCGTCCTCTTCAACGGCAACCACCGTGGAACTCAAGTTTCAAGACTCACGAAATCAACAATCTGGAACCCCAACCTGGGTGTGCAGGTCGATCCCAAAGCCACCAATCTCTTGGTCGTCGTCGCTCCGCCAACCTCCTCCACCTTCCTCTCATCCTCCATCGCTTCTCGTCTCTTCCACTAGAATACCCAGCACCATCGAAACCGCCGCGACCACCACCCTCAAAACCCACACCTCCATCAAAACCCAGATCCAACCCCATCGCTCAAACCCATATCCCAATCAAAACCCCATCGCAAATCCCCAACCCACCATCGCTTGAATTACCAACTTGAGTTATGAGTTCTGTTTTGTGATTGAGGAGGAGACGAACAATAGTGGGGGTGGTGTTGTTAGATTGTCCTTGATTGTTCAATTGTTCTGGTTCCTTGATGTTGGGTTCTATTATTGATTATTCTGGGTTGTTCAATTCTTCCAGGTTTGTGCGATTTGCAGACTAGTGCTGTAAAGATTAATTGATGATAAATCTAGACAAATTGATGGAAATACTATTTTTTTTAAATCAATTTTTACATATTTTTTTTTGGGTAAGCCAATCAATTCTTACATATCGATGAAATGTATTCTTCCCCTTCTACATGTGTTCTACCTGGAAATTGGTTCTCTACCTGTTTGTTAGGTGTGTAAAAGGTGACCCGCCCGGTGGTGACCAATGAAGAAGATGACGGAATGGAAGAGGGAGAGAGAGAGCGTATGTGTGTGGTGGTCACTCTATAAAATGAAATGGATCTGAAAAAGTGAGATCAAAACTTGATTTGGTGATTAAAAGGATAAGAGGATTATGGAACAAAGAAGAAGAAAGTGAAAGTGGGTTTGTGATTGCAGGGACGGTGCAGCTGTGCAAGGAACCATAAATGAATGGACTTTCTTGTTATTTACTCATTTAATTACAAATATATCAAATTTATCTTTTAACAGTGAAATGTGGTAAACCAATTCCCCCCTTAGACAGATGGCGTAAGCTCATAAGCCCTCATCTATAAGGCACGGGTGCAAGACCCACCCTCTATTGCACCTTAGAGCATCTCCAATGGGGGTTGCTTAAATCCAGTTGGCAACTTAAGCAACGTTGCTTATTTTGAAGCACAACTGGAGAAACATGACGTGACAGTTAGGTTGCTTAAATTTAAGCAACGGTTGCTTATTTAAGCAACGGTTGCTTACTTTCTCTCTCCTTACTTTTTGACTAAAAAATCATATTTTTTCTTTCATTCATGTACTTGTATAGTGTCATTACCTTGAAGTAATATAAATATAAGAGGTATAATGGGACCCAACTAAAAGTAAACTAAGCAACCGTGGTTGGAGCGAATTTTGCTTGGGTTGCTTAAATCCTATGTGTCAGTCTGGACCCACCGAAATAGTTTTTAAGCAACTCAACTAGCAACTATGCATTGGAGATGCTCTTATACTCCACCCATTACTAGTACTTACTCCTCTCGTTTTCCTTAGAGTTCTCAGTCTCTATTAGAAAACTCAATAAGGCATTTCACAATAACACGCACACAAAGCTATTCATTAAAGTAATTAACACATAGCCTCAAAATAACATTCTCGGAGTCTTAACTTAATAAATCACTTTGATCGAAGGTTCATGACAATAATTTGTATCCTATTTGTGGAGGAAATTAATAGTGCTTGAGTCAATTTAATAACAGGATAACAAAATAGTTTGTTTCTTCCCAAGATACAGATTTGAAATTATTATATGAACAAGTCTAGTTTATTTTGTATGAATTGAGCCTAGTGGCTTACATGTTTATCTCAAAAAATTAGAGAAGCTACCCAATCTTCTCAACAAGACTAAAGAACCTATCATCTCAATAAAGGTAGGGATCACAATAGAAAATTATTGTCAAAATCCTTAGTGATTCTAATTGCTTGACGTGATAAAGGTAGGGGTCACAATAGAAAATTATTGTCCAGTTTTTTTAATTGAAAGAGATGAAGTGATATTTTGAGTTAAAACCAAATGACCCCAAAAAGGAGTATTAGTCATTGTACATTAACATATTAGGTAACTAGAAATAATGGCTAACGAAATTGGAATTGAAATACATCAAAATTGGGGATGGTCCAACATACTACAAGGCTCACGTGAGAGACCATTTTGATAGCAAAATTCCAGTGAAACATCCAAATTCTATTTAACAAGGAACAGCACTAATGCACTGTTTGGATGTAGGGATCAAAATGAGTGGAAGGAATATAGGTGGAAAGAATGTAAAAGGAAAGAATATAGATGGATATTGAGGTGATTTTAGAGGTGTTTGGATCAAGTGAAAGAGAATGGAAAAGTGATGGAAAATGATATAAAAATAAAATGAAACTGAAAATTACAATTTTACCCTTATACATTATTTGAATATTTTAAAAGTAAAGTATTAGATATTAGGATATAATATATGTAATATATTTAAATATTAATAATTAGATATTTTATTTTTAGAAAAAATATTTTATTTTACTTTTTTTTTTCTATGTTGAATTTTAGAAAATAAAACGTGAATATTATAACAAGATATATTTACAACTTTATATTAATATCTTTTTACGGTAATTTTTATATGAATGATATTTTAGCAAAAAATATCTCATTTAATTAAATTTATTTTATTTTTAATATTTATTAATAATATATAATAAACTCAGATATATTTAGATTTAATATAAATTTGAAAATAACTTTTGAAGCTAATGACGAATTAATAAACATAGTACGACTAATTTTAGAATTTAAGAAATGAGAAGTTTGTCCCAGAAAAAAAAAAATGTAACGTGAACAAAGTAAAGAAATGAGGATAAAGTTGTAAGTTAGTGCAAGTTGTCAGTTTTCCTCGCAAGGTTGGCGAGAAAACTGAATTGCGGGACCCACACAAATTTGATCCCTCCCTTTTCCTTTCTTGTGCAATCCAAACAGCTTGTGAACAGTGTTTTCCTCTTATAATCCATGACCACCTTCTCTTTCCACTTAAAATCAGCCCAAACAAACACACCGTAAATAACCATGAATCATGGCAAAAATTACACAGAGGATTTAAATATTTAATTATTTATTTTCAATATAACCCCATTGATCTCATCAGCCAAAATAACATAAGTGTAACCTTCAAAACATTTACTTCAACGTTAACATATGGTTTTATTTTTAAAATTACAATACCAATATTCACCAACAATACCATTTTCCAACATAACTAATTAATACAAGGATAAGCCCAAAATACTACTATTATTATTATATATATTTTTTTTCTATTAACATATAATTTCTAAACAGTTTTCAATTCTTCCTCCTTCTACCTCAAGTCTCATGGTCATGGGACTGAGCTTCACTTCTTCCTCTGGTCTGGTCTGGTCGTGCTCTCCCCTTCCTCCAGTAGCCATTGAAGCTGAATAATAACAAGGGCACATAACTCAGAGAATGGAACTTAGGATATGAACAAGAGAAAAGCTAGGGTTTTGAAAAGGAAAATTTGAAATTGATAAGGAGAATCACCAATTACTGATGATTGGGCCTTGGATTCGGGAAGAGGAGGTTGAGAGCTTCAAGAAATTGGCCTCCTTTCTCAGAAAGGAACTCGCCGGAGAGGACGCCAATGGCAGCGGAGGTGGCGGTCGCCGGAGTCGCGGAGGCCGATCATCGAATCGATGGAGGGGTTTTGTTTCGGACGATGAGGAGAGTTCAGTGGTGATGTCGGTTTCTCCAAAAACTTAATGGTTCGCCGGAGATCGGGCTTTGAAGGTGGCGGCTAGGGTTTTGGTGGTGGTTCTCATGGAGAGGAAAAACAGAATAGGGACAGTGGTGGTTGCTGCGTGAAGAAGGCATGGAGGTGGTGGTGCTCGCGGTTTTGGCACGTGGTGGTGGTGTTGTTGCAGGAAGGCACTATGGTGGTGGTGTTGTTGCAGGAGAAATGAACTGAAAAAGAAGAACGTGTTGTGGGAGAAGAGTAAAGAAACGTGAGTGAGAAGGGTGAGAGAGAGTGAGCGGTTGAGGGAGTGAATGAAGGGAGAGAAAGAAAAGAAAATAATATCTGATTGTTGGTGGGAACCACGAAGAGAGAGAAAGTGTTAGTGGAAATTTGAATTTTGAATGAATGGTTGGGAAGAGAGTGGATGGTGTGGGAAGATGAGAATGAATTAATTGAGTGGTTGAGGATTCTTTTGTGATAGGATAGCATAATTAATTCTAAAAAGGTAACTTGTTAGAGCAGGTCATCTCTATAAAAGAAAGAGATAATTAAATAGTAGAAATTTCTAAGATTAAAATGAAAAACACATAAAAATAATTATAATTTTATTCTTGTATTTAAATAAACCTCTATATGATTGAAATATTGAAATTAATTATTACTTGATTAATTTTCACGAATCACGATTATATTTGAGTCAGGAAAATAATATAAAAATACTAAAATGTAAACAGGCCATTAAATAATAAGGAAAATATTCCTTAAGGTATTTCCTGCCGTCGTGGCGCGAATATTATTTCAATCACAATTAATTAATAAATAATATGCATTGTCGTGATTAAAGAAATTAAAATTTGGGTCTTACATCGGAGGAATTTCTAGAGTTTAAACTTCAATTGGTCCACCGAGATGATTTTGATAGTTTACGAGGAACATATCCAATCAAAAGTTCAATTTAAGACTCTTTATCCTTTTCTAGATGTCTACTCTTTTCTCTCCACTTCTCCATTTGTAGTAACTTTTCATTGAGCACCACACACTCGTCTCTCAGTCATTCCGGGAATATCTTGAGTATAAACTTCGTTAGGGCAACAGAGATGATTTTGACTGTTCGGGAAGAACATATCCATTCAAATGTTCCATTTATGCCATTGTATCTATTTCTAAATCTCAGCTTCTATCTTTCCACTTCTCCGTTTGTATTAACTTTTCATTGAGCACTACACACTCGTCTCTTAGTCATTTCGGGAATATCTTGAGTACATACTTCGTTTGGGCGACAGAGATGATTTTGACTATTTGGGAAGAACATATCCAATCAATTTTTCCATATAGGCCACTGTATTTGTTTCTCAATCTCAATTTCTATCTTTCCACTTCTCCATTTGTAGTATGTTTTTATGGAGCTCTACACACTTGTCTCTCATTCACAGGTGGAATTTCATCTAGAGTTTAAACTTTAGTTGGGCTACATTTGTAACGCCCCGATTTCTCGAGTGTCACACAGTATTTAAAACGTCGTGAATTTTCGTCGTTTAATTAATTAATCTTCAATTAGTGACAAAAGTTCAATTTTACAAAATTCTTGAAACTTAACCATTTCGAACTTGCGGAAATAATCATCAACGTAAACCTCAAACTTTATTAATCATTGAAAAGAGTATGAAATAAATATCCGAAAGAAAACTTCAAAGTAAATTACATCAAGTTAAAATATCTCAACTAAAATAAAGTAATGGTTCAATGCTTCCAAAATTCGGTACTCTCAACCCAAAAGGAAGAATGGATGTCTCTCAACCCAACCATATCCTTGGCCCCTTCCTCTTTATCTTCTTCCTCTTCATCAGGAGTATAGTCGTCATCCGGTAGTGGCTGGTCACGGAGTATCAGCTCCCAAGAATGGGTCGTCGCCGTTATCTTCACGACCATGTACCCCCCCCACAGATAACACATAAACAAGTAGCGCAAGGGTCAGGTCTCATATTCTCATAAAAATATTCACATATACATCTACTCTCGCAAATAACAAGGTATAATAAGTGTAACGCCCCGATTTCTCGAGTGTCACACAGTAAACCAAACATCACCATTTTCGTAAAGAATTTTCGTCGTTCAATTATTAATCTTGAATTAATGACAAAGGTTCATTAATTGCGACTCTTGAAACTTTACGAAATAAATTTGCGGAATAAATAAGAAATACTCATAAATAAAGAAACTGTAACTCCAAAGTACATAAATTAAACCTTGGGCTGAAGCCCTACATCAAAGTACATCAAAAGAAAACCCGAAAGTAAAAATGATAAATAATAGTTCGACACGAATTCCCAGCCCCACAGAAAGGAACACTCTAATCCTGATCCCGCTCCGGAACGTCAGCTCCCGCTCCATGCGCACTCTTCTTAGACTGCTCCAGCTTTATCACGCTCTTTCGAGGTCCCACTCTAAAGCACTTTGGACGCCCAGGTACACGCTGCGCACAGACTCTCGACTTGGCCTCTGGTGGTGAAGACTCCACTGCCTCCTCCTCCTCGACCAACCGTGACTCCACTGTAGTGTCCTCCGAAGGATCCTCTTCCTCCTCGTCCACTGTAGTCTGATGAAACCTAGCGGGAGGATGTGGCAGCACAACAGTCCCATCCCCCTAAGGATCTGCCTCTCCACAACCGTCCCAGATCTGTTCCTCCCTAAGAGCTCCGCATCGCCGACGTAGACTCTCCGGACTCCGGAACCGTCGGTCTCCCAGAGTCGGTCTTCCGCTGGCCTACTCAGAACGATCTCCCATCTCACGATAGTCCCCAATATCGTGGTGGTCACCATCTACCCCCCCCCCCCCCCCCAAATAAACACATAAACAAATAACAGGGTCAGATCACATGTTCTCATAGAAACATTCACATGTTCATGTATTCTCATAAATAACAAGGTATAATAAGCATAATCTTTACGTTGTATCAAAGTCAGTCACCTAAGTTCAGTTAGGCTAACGACCTCACCATTCACACAACCACCTCAACACCAATGGCCATAATCACGATCATCCGCAGATGAACAATTCTCAGAGGGGACACACCGTACAACCCTCATTCATGTGGGGGACACACCGTTCGCCGGACACACCGTCCGTCCACAGAATCACAAGGTGACCGCAGTCAACCAAATCACGTGGGGACACACCGTACAACCCACAAAACACCCTCGCGTGCAAGTAACCGTTTGTCTCTAACGGTACCATCGTTCTCATGGTCCATAGTCCTCACTAGACCTATGTTCCAATTACATCACATTTTACTTGCAAGCGATTAAGTTCTCATTTCTATTTGTTAGAGCTCTATTAGTCAACCTAGAGTCTTAACATCTTCACAAGACTTATACAACATAATCACAATAATAACCACAACACCAAAAGGAATTACAGCTGGATGAGCGACCTTTTGGCAATATTCAAATCAGGCATCAAATAAGCAATATCAAGCACATAGTCATATTCTCATGCACATCAACACTTAAATCATGGCAACTTCATCAATCAAGCCATCACATAAACTTGTGCATGAATCGGAAGGAAGAAAACTTGTCAACAACCACAAAAGTGGCTTAGCCGAACCCTAAAGGGTCCAAGATTTTCTAAAACTCTTCCTTCCTTCCATCTCAACTTCACAAGTCAATCTCCAGCCAACAACCATAAGCATATACTCTCCAAAAATCCAGAATTGATCATGTCACAATTACATGTTAAAATCATGTGAAAATCTAGGCAAATTTGGCATAAACTCATGGTTTCCATACACAAGACCTAGGGTCATTTGCAAAACATTAACCTACTGATCATGGAATCACACAAGCTTCACAAATATGGTAAAAATTCCAGTAGCAATCAGTAACAATCAATACATCAAAAAGCTAAAGAAAAATCCACCAAAACCGCATTTTTGTACACATGAAATCATAGCTTTTCACATAGAAATCCCTAAACTCTACCCATGTCCTAGAGATCAGCCCTTACCTTGATTTCTTGATCTGAAAAGAATGGAAGAATGAAGCTTGGATAATCTGCTCCTTGCTGTCCAAGTTCCTCTTCTACTCGAACCCTAGCATTTAGACAGCAGGAACAGTGTGCATTAAAACTGGTCTCCAGAATTCATTCCTCAGCCGAAATTGACATACTATACATGCCTGGAAAGCTATTTTGAAAATCTACAACTTTCTAGTTTATCACTTTTTCATCTGAGACCCAGAATTAGGTGATATTAGGCTCTGAAGCTCGCTGTCCAGTTGTTGAAAGATTTTTACCACTCTACGTTTGAATCTCTCAAGACTCAATTGTAGTATAGTAAAGGGTTTTGTCGTATCCACAAGGAGGTGTAATACTTATGTCGTTCAATAGCTAACAAACTTAAATGATGGTTTACAAATATATTAGGTGTTTGTTTAAAAACATAAAAACATAAATAAAGAAGATAAAAGAGTTGGATTCACCAAGGTAGATAGTTTTGATGAGATTAGAGTTTCGTTGTCTGACCTCTATGTATTCTATTGATTCACATACAAATATAGTTCTATGAAATTGATTCCTCCCACCATTTCTTATCTTACTACCCAGTCCCCCGGAGTAGAAGATTATCAACTCAGCTATATTAACCCTCAATCCCTTGATCGATTAACAATAGTGAGTAGCATTAAGCATGGATGTTTGAATGGACTAATGATCTAACCCTATCCCTAGACCTTAGAATCATTAGATGATTTTACCTATTTCAGGTTTAAATAGCTAGTTCCCACCATCCTATTAAACCTAAATTCATGTTCTAGGTGATCAATCCAAAACAAGCATAAAGCACAAGGTAAAATCATTGAATCATGGCAAAGATACATATGATTAACTCTAGTTCAGACTCAAGAACGTGTGAGTTCCCTACACAAGTTTGAATCAATCAAAATACCCAAGGGGATCAACCTAAGATATAGCATGGACCAAAAGAGAAAACCATTGATTCTTTAACATAGAAACATCAAATTTGCATGAAAGGAAATCAAATAGATTACATGAGCATCAAAACAACTAGTTCTAATCCCAATAAATGAGAAATTAGCTATCCATTTCCATGGATAGCTTTACAATCATAAAAGAGAAGAAGAACGATGAAAAACCGAATCCGTGACGGTTCCCCGGCGATGAACCCGGCTCCAAAGCCTTCTCTCTAGCCTCCTAGACCTTCCTTGATGATCTCCTTCAAGTTCTCTCTGTTTGGGTTCTGTTCTAAGTCTCCAAAATTGAGTTCCCTTTTGAAACTGAAGAAAAATCCTTTTATAATGATTTCTGCATCTGTGCAGAGTGCTGGGCGCCCCTTTATGGGCGCTGGGCGCCCAATTACTTCAAGGTTGGGTTTCTGGAACCGCCATAGGCGCTGGGCGGCCACTGACAAGCGCTGGGCACCTTGATGATCCAAAAATTCTTCAAGTCTCATGAAAATATACATTTTTCCTTGAGAACTTAGACCCTACATCAAAATTTGAGAATATAATCAATCATAAAACACATTTGAGCTTAATTCTCAATCAAATAACAAATTCCAATCAAGATGAGGAGAACTAATAAGGATTTCTCATGAATCACTTAAGATAAGTGCCTAAAATGAATTCAAATATACGTAAAAATGGCACTTATCACCAGTACAGAAAACTGGCAGTGATACTTTTACCTTCAAATTAATTTCTGACCATTTGAGTCCAAGGTTTCTAGGCCATGTTCCAGCAAACATACAACACATATTCCTCCTCTAAATTCCAGTAGCAACATCTCATCATAATCATTAAGAATTTAATCAATCTTAGGCATATGAATCATCATGAATCAGCTCTAAGCAAAAATCATAGCAAGAGTGACATCTATAATAGTGATTTGCAAAGAGGCATAGCATCCATCATCTCATCATCTTAAACAGTAGGCATCACGAGCATATGGCAGATAATCAAGCCCTAAACCCCTCATGCATTCTCATACATCATTCATCTTCATAAAGATTCAACCTTTAATCATGCTTTCATGAAATTTTCATCAAGAAACCTAGACTCTACCCTTACCTTGGCTGATTGGAATGAGGGAGATGATGAAAAGGATGAATGAAGAAGCCCTCTCCTTGCTGCTCCTCACAGTCCTTGCTTGCTCTCCTTCTTTCTCTCTTGATCTTCTCTTGGTTTCTCTTGCTTTTCCTCTTCTTCTTCTTCTTTCTTTCTCTCTAGCCGCCACCCTCTCTCACTCTATCTCTCTTGTTTTCTTTTCTTTTCTCTTCTGAATTTGTGTGGGAAAATGAGAGTATGTGGTTAGGTTTCTAACTTAGCCTTATTAGGTTTCTCAAAGCTGCAGCAAACCTCCCAATTTGCCCTCCAATTCGTGGCCCAACACCCTCCCTCAAAGCATTCACAAAAACTTCAAATTCAAATGGAGACAAAGCTTTCAATGCTCATTATTAGCTCTTAATCCTCTCCATGAAAACAGATTTTTATTAATCAAGGGAACATAACCCGCATCAGCCCCTTGATTCTAGCATTACAAGTCAACCAAAGGTCTCCCTTCCTTCCTTCCTCATGGAATTCGGCTACATACATCATGGGCTAGGTTTTTCTTTTCTCTTCTCCCCTCATAACTTGGCCCAAGTCCAACTAATTACTCTCCTAACTACTGATTAAGAGGATAAAATAAATCAAGGCAAACTCCTTCCCTTGATATTAAAGAAATAAATTCGGAATTAAGAGACTTTCTTCTAGCAAAATTGCTAGTACAATACAGCCTGACCTTCCGTCACTAAAACATGACTATCTCGGGCTACAGAGGTCGGAATGACCTGAAACCAACGAGAGAATTTAGCTAACTCAGAGAGCTACAACTCTCATGAAGGAAGCTTTTCAAGATTAGGTCTTTAAGACCTCTCAAAAATTCACACAAGGTCACGGACAGATTAGCAATTAAATCAAACTTCACTAGAAATTTCACTTTTATTCAATAAATCACTTAAGCAATACATAAGCAAGGTTAGGGTCTTACAATAAGCATAATCTTTAAGTTATATCTCAGTCAGTCACCTAAGTTCAGTTAGGCTAGCGACCTCACCATTCACACAACCACCTCAACACCATTGGCCGTAATTACGATCATCCGCAGATGAACAATTCTCGGAGGGGACACACCGTACAACCCTCGATCATGTGGGGGACACACCGTACACCCACAAGATCACAAGGTGACCGCAGTCAACCAAATCACGTGGGGACACACCGTACAACCCACAAAATCACAAGGTGACCGCAGTCAACCATATCACGTGGGGACACACCGTACAACCCACAAACACCCTCGCGTGCAAGTACCTGTTTGTCTCTAACGACACCATCGTTCTCATGGTACATAGTCTCACCTAGACCTATGTTCCATTAATCACATTTTCACTTTTTACTTGCAAGCGAGTTATTTCTCTTTCTCTTATATTGAGGCTCTAAGTCAAGTCTTCCTAGAGTCTTTTATTCTCATCACAAAACTAAAGATAGCAACACAACATTCATAGTGGACAAAAGGGGATTACGGCTAGGTGAGCGACCCTTTTGTACAAATAACCAATTAAACAATGTGAAATCATTTAAGAATAGACATATACATAAAAACATGCATATTATGTCACAACAGCACCACAAGGCAAGTACCAAGGCTTAACAGCATATAACTCACAGTATCTCCTAAACACATGTTCCTAAACAAAACTTCAAAACATTTTCGCAACTCAACATATTGACAGCAGAATCAACTTTCACAAAAACAGATCCACATAATGTATCTTTCAACCAAAAATCATGTATGATACCTTTCTGGAAAGCTATTTTAAATATCTACAACTCTCTAGTTAAACACTCGTTCATTTGAGTCCCATAATTAGGTGATATTAGGCCTTAAGGCTTACTGTCCGGAACAGGAAAGACAGCAGGTGTAACAGTTACTAAAAACGACCTCCTGATCACATTACTAAACCAAAAATTATGATTTTTATACATCCGGAAAGCGATTTCGAAAATCTACAACTTTCATTTCAATCACTTTTTCATTTGACGACCATAAACATGTAAAAAGGGGCTCTGAAGTCCGCTGTCCAGTACAGGAAACTGGCAGCGAAACTCTCACCTCTTGTTTAAGCTATAAATCATTTCAGCCCAAGGCTTTAAGCTATGTTCCAGCAATAAATATCAAATCACATAGGTCTCATATCATAATAGTACAGCAAGCAAACCTTCAACCCAAACCCTCATGCAAACCCTCTACAATCAAGATTCTTCACAACCAAACATAGCAACAAGTCCCTAACAAACTACCCAAGTCCTAGGACCAGCCCTTACCTTGATTCTTGATCTGAAAAGAGAAGAGAATGAAGTTTGGAAGAACAATCTCTTGCTGTCCAAGTCCCCTTCACCTTCCTTCTCCCTCGCGATTTCTCTCTCCCTCTCGCAAAGCTCTCTCTCGCGTGTACGACGGCGTCCCGGCGGTGGTGGCGGCTTGAGCGGCGACCTCCCCCTTGCTCTCTCGAGTTCTCTCACTGTTCTCTCTCTGGTTTTTCACGTGAAGAGATGGGGTGCAGTTTCTGTTCTGAATGAGGGAAAGAAAATAGGGTTTTCCCCTTAATCCCATGCAAACCACAAGTGGGCTAGGGTTTGGTTTTCCCTTTTCAAGCCCAAATCTCATCACCTTTGACCCAATTATTTAAAAACCCTAACCAGGTCTTATTTAATTAAAAACCTACTCTTTTTAATTAAATAACCTGACCAAATTCGGAATTAAAATAAAAATGCACAAATTAATTCGCTGGCACTTTACTGCCAGAACCACACTCGGTAAAATTCGAATATCTCAAGTTACAACGGTCGGAATGACCTGATTCGACTTCGGGAATTTTCTACACTTAAAGGGCTACAACTCTCATGAAGGAAGGTTTCCAAAATGAGGTCGTTAAGACCCCTCTAAAAATTAACACAAGTTGACAAGCGTAATCTGTCAAAACTCAAACTTAGCCAAAAGTCTCATTTAATTCAATCTATCACTTAAGCATTACATAGGTAAGTCTAGGGTCTTACAACATTGATGATTTTGATTGTTTGAGACGAACATATCCAGACAAAAGCTCCATTAAGGCCACTTTATCACATTCTACATCAATACTTCTTTCTATCCACTTCTCCATTTATAGTTAGTTTTTATTGTGCTCTACACACTCGTCTCTCAATCATTAGAGGAATATCTTGAGTTTCAACGTCAATTGGTCCACCAAGATGATTTTAATCGTTTACGAGGACCATATACAATGAAAAGTTTCATTTACGCCTCTTTATCCTTTTTCTAGATGTCTACTCTTTTCTCTCCACTTCTCCATTTGTAGTAACTTTTCATTGAGCACTACACACTCGTCTCTAAGTCATTCCTGGAATATCTTGAGTACAAACTTCGTTAGGGCAACAGAGATAATTTTGACTGTTTGGGAAGAACATATCCATTCAAATGTTCAATTTAGGCTACATATCTGTCTCTAAATTTCAGCTTCTATCTGTCCACTTCTCCATTTCTAGCAAGTTTTTATTGAGCTCTACACACTTGTCTTTCATTCCGTGGTGGAATTTCATCATGAGTGTAAACTTTAGTGGGACCACAGAGATGATTTTTATTGTTTTGGACGAATATATTCAGACAGAAGCTCCATTAAGGTCACTTTATCACATTCTACATAAAAACTTCTTTCTGTCCACTACTCCATTCGTATGAAGTTTTTATTGAGACACTTGTCTCTTAGTCATTTGATGATTTTCTTGAGTTTAAACGTCAATTGGTCCACTGAATTGATTTTGATTGTTTACGAGAAACATATCCAATCAAAAGGTTCATTTAGGCCTCTTTATTTTTTCCACATGTCTACTCTTTTCTCTCCACTTCTCCATTTGCATTACGTTTTTATTGAGCTATACACACTCGTTTCTTAGTCCTTTGAGGATTTTCTTGAGTTTAAATTTCAATTGGTCCACCGAGATGATTTTGATTGTTTACGAGGAACATATCCAATCAAAAGTTCCACTTACGCCTCTTTATCCTTTCCTACATGTCTACTCTTTTCTCTCCACTTCTCCATTTGCAGTAAGTTTTTATTGAGCTATACACACTCGTCGCTCAGTTATTTGGGGAATATCTTAAGTACAAATTTTGTTTTCACCACAGAGATGATTTTGACTGTTTGGGAAAAACATATCCATTCAAATGTTCCATTTATGCCACTGTATCTATTTCTAAATATCAGCTTCTTTCTTTCCACTTCTCCATTTGTAGTAACTTTTCATTGAGCACTACACACTCGTCTCTTAGTCATTTCAGGAATATCTTGAGTACAAACTTCGTTTGGGCGACAAAGATGATTTTGACTATTTGGGAAGAACATATCCAATCAATTTTTCCATTTAGGCCACTATATCCGTTTCCAAATCTCAATTTCTATCTTTCTACTTCTCAATTTGTAGTAAATTTTTATGGAGCTCTACACACTTGTCTCTCATTCACAGGTGGAATTTCATCTTGAGTTTAAACTTCAGTTGGGCCACATTGATGATTTTGATTGTTTGGGACGAACATATCCAGACAAAAGCTCCATTAAGGCCACTCTATCACATTCTACATCAAAACTTCTTTCTGTCCACTTCTTCATTTGTATCACATTCGATGGAGGAATATCACGTTGACCTTATTTTGGAACAACAAGATGGTTTTGCTCATTAGAGAAGAATTTCACCACTCAAAAGCTATATGTTGTCCTACTCTGCTTCATTCGTTGCAATTCTCCATTTCTAGTATGTTTCAATTGAGCTCTACGAACTCGTATAACATTCGATGGATGAATATCATAATCTTAAATTTGTTATAGACCATAGAGACAGTTTATATCATTGGAGAGGACTTTCCCCACTTAAAAGGTTCTTTTAAGCCCCTTAATCATTTTGTCCTACTTTACTTCTTTCGTTACAATTGTCCATTTGAAGTATGTGTTAGTTGAGCTCTACGAACTCATAACACGAGTTGATGGAGGAATATCAATAGTTTAAACTTGTTTTAGGCTATAGAGACGGTTTTGGTCATTGGAGAGGCATTTCTCCACTCAAAAGCTTTATGTACGACTCTTTATCTTTTGGTCCTACTCTACATCATTCGTTACAATTCTCCATTTCTAAAAAGCTTTATCTACCTCTTTGTCCTTTTGTCCTACTCTACTTTATTCCTTACAATTCTCAATTTCTATTAAGATTTAATTGAGCTCTACAAACTCGTATCACATTCGATGGAGTAATATCATAACTTTGACCTTATTTTGGGACAACAAGATGGTATTTCTCATTAGAGAGGAATTTCTCCACTCAAAAGCTATATGTTGTCGTACTCTGCTTCATTCGTTGCAATTCTTCATTTCTAGTATGTTTCAATTGAGCTCTACAAACTCGTATCACATTCGATGAATGAATATCATATTCTTAATTTTCCTACAGACCTTAGAGGCTTTTTATGTTATTGGAGAGGAGTTTCTCAACTTAAACGGTTCTTTTAAGCCCCTTAATCATTTTGTCCTTCTCTAGTTCTTTCGTTACAATTCTCCATTTGTAGTATGTGTAAGTTGAGCTCTACGAACTCATAACACATTCGATGGAGGAATATCATGAGCTTAAACTTGTTTTAGGCTATAGAGACGGTTTTGGTCATTGGAGAGACATTTCTCCACTCAAAAGCTTTATGTAGGTCTCTTTGTCTTTTTGTCCTACTCTACTTCATTCCTTACAATTCTCAATTTCTACTAGGTTTTAATTGAGCTCTACGAACTCGTATCACATTTGGTGGAGGAATATCATAACGTTGAACTTATTTTGGAACAACAGGATGGTTTTTCTCATTAGAGAGGAAATTCTCCACTCAAAAGCTATATGTTGTCCTACTCTGCTTCATTCGTTGCAATTCTCCATTTCTAGTATGTTTCAATTCAGCTCTACGAACTCGTATCACATTCGATGGATGAATATCATAATCTTAAATTTGTTATAGACCATAGAGACGGTTTATGTCTTGGAGAGGTTTTTCTCCACTTAAAAGGTTCTTTTAAGCCCCTTAATCATTTTGTCCTTCTCTAGTTCTTTCGTTACAATTCTCCATTTGTAGTATGTGTAAGTTGAGCTCTACGAATTCATAACACATTCAATGGAGGAATATCATGAGCTTAAACTTGTTTTTGGCTATAGAGACGGTTTTAGTCATTGGAGAGGCATTTCTCCACTCAAAAGCTTTATGTAGGCCTCTTTGTCTTTTTGTCCTACTCTACTTTATTCCTTACAATTCTCAATTTCTATTAAGATTTAATTGAGCTCTATGAACTCGTATCAGATTCGATGGAGTAATATCATAACCTTGACCTTATTTTGGGACAACAAGATGGTATTTCTCATTAGAGAGGAATTTCTCCACTCAAAAGCTATATGTTGTCGTACTCTGCTTCATTCGTTGCAATTCTTCATTTCTAGTATGTTTCAATTGAGCTCTACAAACTCGTATCACATTCGATGAATGAATATCATATTCTTAAATTTCCTATAGACCTTAGTGACGGTTTATGTTATTGGAGAGGAGTTTCTCAACTTAAACGGTTCTTTTAAGCCCCTTAATCATTTTGTCCTTCTCTAGTTCTTTCGTTACAATTCTCCATTTGTAGTATGTGTAAGTTGAGCTCTACGAACTCATAACACATTCAATGGAGGAATATCATGAGCTTAAACTTGTTTTTGGCTATAAAGACGGTTTTAGTCATTGGAGAGGCATTTCTCCACTCAAAAGCTTTATGTAGGCCTCTTTGTCCTTTTGTCCTACTCTACTTTATTCCTAACAATTCCCAATTTCTATTAGGTTTCAATTGAGCTCTACGAACTCATATCACATTCGATGGAGGAATATCATAACGTTGACCTTATTTTGGAACAACAAGATGGTTTTGCTCATTAGAGAGGAATTTCTCCACTCAAAAGCTATATGTTGTCCTACTCTGCTTCATTCGTGGCAATTCTCCATTTCTAGTATGTTTCAATTGAGCTCTACGAACTCGTATAACATTTGATGGATGAATATCATAATCTTAAATTTGTTATAGACCATAGAGACAGTTTATGTCATTGGAGAGGACTTTCCCCACTTAAAAGGTTCTTTTAAGCCCCTTAATCATTTTGTCCTACTCTACTTCTTTCGTTACAATTGTCCATTTGAAGTATGTGTTAGTTGAGCTCTACGAACTCACAACACGAGTCGATGGAGGAATATCATTAGTTTAAACTTGTTTTAGGCTATACAGACAGTTTTGGTCATTGGAGAGGCATTTCTCCACTCAAAAGCTATATGTAGGACTCTTTATCTTTTGGTCCTACTCTACATCATTCCTTACAATTCTCCATTTATAAAAAGCTTTATCTACCTCTTTGTCCTTTTGTCCTACTCTACTTTATTCCTTACAATTCTCAATTTCTATTAAGTTTTAATTGAGCTCTACGAACTCGTATCACATACGATGGAGTAATATCATAACCTTGACCTTATTTTGGGCCAACAAGATGGTTATTCTCATTAGAGAGGAATTTGTCCACTCAAAAGCTATATGTTGTCCTACTCTGCCTTATTCGTTGCAATTCTCTATTTCTAGTATATTTCAATTGAGCTCTACGAACTCGCATCACATTTGATGGATGAATATCATAATCTTAAATTTATTACAGACGATAGAGACGGGTTATATCATTGGAAAGGAGTTTCTCAACTTAAACGGTTCTTTTAAGCCCCTTAATCATTTTGTCCTTCTTTAGTTCTTTCGTCACAATTCTCCATTTGTAGTATGTGTAAGTTGAGCTCTACGAACTCATAACACATTCGATGGAGGAATATCATGAGCTTAAACTTGTTTTAGGCTATAGAGACGGTTTTGGTCATTGGTGAGACATTTCTCCACTCAAAAGCTTTATGTACGACTCTTTATCTTTTGGTCCTACTCTACATCATTCGTTACAATTCTCCATTTCTAAAAAGCTTTATCTACCTCTTTGTCCTTTTGTCCTACTCTACTTTATTCCTTACAATTCTCAATTTCTATTATGATTTAATTGAGCTCTACGAACTCGTATCACATTCGATGGAGTAATATCATAACCTTGACCTTATTTTGGGACAACAAGATGGTATTTCTCATTAGAGAGGAATTTCTCCACTCAAAAGCTATATGTTGTCGTACTCTGCTTCATTAGTTGCAATTCTTCATTTCTAGTATGTTTCAATTGAGCTCTACAAACTCGTATCACATTCGATGAATGAATATCATATTCTAAATTTCCTATAGACCTTAGTGACGGTTTATGTTATTGGAGAGGAGTTTCTCAACTTAAACGGTTCTTTTAAGCCCCTTAATCATTTTGTCCTTCTCTAGTTCTTTCGTTACAATTCTCCATTTGTAGTATGTGTAAGTTGAGCTCTACGAACTCATAACACATTCAATGGAGGAATATCATGAGCTTAAACTTGTTTTTGGCTATAGAGACGGTTTTAGTCATTGGAGAGGCATTTCTCCACTCAAAAGCTTTATGTAGGCCTCTTTGTCCTTTTGTCCTACTCTACTTTATTCCTTACAATTCTCAATTTCTATTAAGATTTAATTGAGCTCTACGAACTCGTATCAGATTCGATGGAGTAATATCATAACCTTGACCTTATTTTGGGACAACAAGATGGTATTTCTCATTAGAGAGGAATTTCTCCACTCAAAAGCTATATGTTGTCGTACTCTGCTTCATTCGTTGCAATTCTTCATTTCTAGTATGTTTCAATTGAGCTCTACAAACTCGTATCACATTCGATGAATGAATATCATATTCTTAAATTTCCTATAGACCTTAGTGACGGTTTATGTTATTGGAGAGGAGTTTCTCAACTTAAACAGTTCTTTTAAGCCCCTTAATCATTTTGTCCTTCTCTAGTTCTTTCGTTACAATTCTCCATTTGTAGTATGTGTAAGTTGAGCTCTACGAACTCATAACACATTCAATGGAGGAATATCATGAGCTTAAACTTGTTTTTGGCTATAGAGACGGTTTTAGTCATTGGAGAGGCATTTCTCCACTCAAAAGCTTTATGTAGGCCTCTTTGTCCTTTTGTCCTACTCTACTTTATTCCTAACAATTCTCAATTTCTATTAGGTTTCAATTGAGCTCTACGAACTCATATCACATTCGATGGAGGAATATCATAACGTTGACCTTATTTTGGAACAACAAGATGGTTTTGCTCATTAGAGAGGAATTTCTCCACTCAAAAGCTATATGTTGTCCTACTCTGCTTCATTCGTGGCAATTCTCCATTTCTAGTATGTTTCAATTGAGCTCTACGAACTCGTATAACATTTGATGGATGAATATCATAATCTTAAATTTGTTATAGACCATAGAGACAGTTTATGTCATTGGAGAGGACTTTCCCCACTTAAAAGGTTCTTTTAAGCCCCTTAATCATTTTGTCCTACTCTACTTCTTTCGTTACAATTGTCCATTTGAAGTATGTGTTAGTTGAGCTCTACGAACTCACAACACGAGTCGATGGAGAAATATCATTAGTTTAAACTTGTTTTAGGCTATACAGACAGTTTTGGTCATTGGAGAGGCATTTCTCCACTCAAAAGCTATATGTAGGACTCTTTATCTTTTGCTCCTACTCTACATCATTCGTTACAATTCTCCATTTATAAAAAGCTTTATCTACCTCTTTGTCCTTTTGTCCTACTCTACTTTATTCCTTACAATTCTCAATTTCTATTAAGTTTTAATTGAGCTCTACGAACTCGTATCACATACGATGGAGTAATATCATAACCTTGACCTTATTTTGGGCCAACAAGATGGTTTTTCTCATTAGAGAGGAATTTGTCCACTCAAAAGCTATATGTTGTCCTACTCTGCCTTATTCGTTGCAATTCTCTATTTCTAGTATATTTCAATTGAGCTCTACGAACTCGCATCACATTTGATGGATGAATATCATAATCTTAAATTTATTACAGACGATAGAGACGGGTTATATCATTGGAAAGGAGTTTCTCAACTTAAACGGTTCTTTTAAGCCCCTTAATCATTTTGTCCTTCTTTAGTTCTTTCGTTACAATTCTCCATTTGTAGTATGTGTAAGTTGAGCTCTACGAAATCATAACACATTCGATGGAGGAATATCATGAGCTTAAACTTGTTTTAGGCTATAGAGACGGTTTTGGTCATTGGTGAGACATTTCTCCACTCAAAAGCTTTATGTACAACTCTTTATCTTTTGGTCCTACTCTACATCATTCGTTACAATTCTCCATTTCTAAAAAGCTTTATCTACCTCTTTGTCCTTTTGTCCTACTCTACTTTATTCCTTACAATTCTCAATTTCTATTAAGATTTAATTGAGCTCTACGAACTCGTATCACATTCGATGGAGTAATATCATAACCTTGACCTTATTTTGGGACAACAAGATGGTATTTCTCATTAGAGAGGAATTTCTCCCCTCAAAAGCTATATGTTGTCGTACTCTGCTTCATTCGTTGCAATTCTTCATTTCTAGTATGTTTCAATTGAGCTCTACAAACTCGTATCACATTCGATGAATGAATATTGTTGTTCCTTTGTTGTCATACATTTTGTTAAAAACAACCTGATGTCCTAGCCGATGTTGTGACATCTGTTTTTGTGAAGGCCATGACATTTGTCCTGACTGGCGTGCAATGTGGGTCCCTTTTGTTATTGGTTTGGAGGATGTGATTTGTTATTACTTGAGATTCAAGTAACTTATTAAAGGGAGATATACGCGGGTTGTTTATTGTTGGAACAAATCAGTGATTGGAGATTTGTTTCTATTCTTAAGTTGTTAATCACTCATATCATATCTTGGAAGATTCTGTGCTGATATGAGTTGGATCAGAGTTGTTCTTCAGCCCAAGAAACCCTAGTGCCGCCTCTGCTGAAGTATAAATAGAACAAAGACCTAAAACGTGAGTCACCAGAGCTAAGATTGAAGATCAAGTGTTTTAGGATTGTAAGTTGTGTTTTGTTCCTGTTATTTGTGAACTGTTCTTGCTCCCTGATTCTATAAAGCAAGTTTCAGTTCTGTGTTGTGTTTGAGTGTCAAACAAACTCTGTGTTGTTGTTGTTCACCAATCACTGTGGCAGTGATTGAGAGAAAGTGAGAGGGGCTCTCATACTTAGGTTGAGATTCTAAGTAGAAATACACTGGGTAGATTAGGAAGTGAACTATGAACTGAGTTGTTCATGAGTGTCTGTAATTCCTGAATCTTGAGATAGTGGATTTCCTTTCTTTGGGTGCATGCAAACCCTCCAGACGTAGGTGAAGTTTCACCGAACTGGGTTACCAATCTTCTGTGTTCTACTTTATTATTTTTCTGGTTTTGTTACTATTAGTCAGTTGTCGAACCGGTTGTCCCAGCATCGCGTTCGACATCTGTCCTGTGCGAGAACCGTATTTTCAAATATCATATTCTTAAATTTCCTATAGACCTTAGTGACGGTTTATGTTATTGGAGAGGAGTTTCTCAACTTAAACGGTTCTTTTAAGCCCCTTAATCATTTTGTCCTTCTCTAGTTCTTTCGTTACAATTCTCCATTTGTAGTATGTGTAAGTTGAGCTCTACGAACTCATAACACATTCAATGGAGGAATATCATGAGCTTAAACTTGTTTTTGGCTATAGAGACGGTTTTAGTCATTGGAGAGGCATTTCTCCACTCAAAAGCTTTATGTAGGCCTCTTTGTCCTTTTGTCCTACTCTACTTTATTCCTAACAATTCTCAATTTCTATTAGGTTTCAATTGAGCTCTACGAACTCATATCACATTCGATGGAGGAATATCATAACGTTGACCTTATTTTGGAACAACAAGATGGTTTTGCTCATTAGAGAGGAATTTCTCCACTCAAAAGCTATATGTTGTCCTACTCTGCTTCATTCGTGGCAATTCTCCATTTCTAGTATGTTTCAATTGAGCTCTACGAACTCGTATAACATTTGATGGATGAATATCATAATCTTAAATTTGTTATAGACCATAGAGACAGTTTATGTCATTGGAGAGGACTTTCCCCACTTAAAAGGTTCTTTTAAGCCCCTTAATCATTTTGTCCTACTCTACTTCTTTCGTTACAATTGTCCATTTCAAGTATGTTTTAGTTGAGCTCTACGAACTCACAACACGAGTCGATTGAGGAATATCATTAGTTTAAACTTGTTTTAGGCTATACAGACAGTTTTGGTCATTGGAGAGGCATTTCTCCACTCAAAAGCTATATGTAGGACTCTTTATCTTTTGGTCCTACTCTACATCATTCGTTACAATTCTCCATTTATAAAAAGCTTTATCTACCTCTTTCTCCTTTTGTCCCACTCTACTTTATTCCTTACAATTCTCAATTTCTATTAAGTTTTAATTGAGCTCTACGAACTCGTATCACATACGATGGAGTAATATCATAACCTTGACCTTATTTTGGGCCAACAAGATGGTTTTTCTCATTAGAGAGGAATTTGTCCACTCAAAAGCTATATGTTGTCCTACTCTGCCTTATTCGTTGCAATTCTCTATTTCTAGTATATTTCAATTGAGCTCTACGAACTCGCATCACATTTGATGGATGAATATCATAATCTTAAATTTATTACAGACGATAGAGACGGGTTATATCATTGGAAAGGAGTTTCTCAACTTAAACGGTTCTTTTAAGCCCCTTAATCATTTTGTCCTTCTTTAGTTCTTTCGTTACAATTCTCCATTTGTAGTATGTGTAAGTTGAACTCTACGAACTCATAACACATTCGATGGAGGAATATCATGAGCTTAAACTTGTTTTAGGCTATAGAGACGGTTTTGGTCATTGGTGAGACATTTCTCCACTCAAAAGCTTTATGTACGACTCATTATCTTTTGGTCCTACTCTACATCATTCGTTACAATTCTCCTTTTCTAAAAAGCTTTATCTACCTCTTTGTCCTTTTGTCCTACTCTACTTTATTCCTTACAATTCTCTATTTCTATTAAGAATTAATTGAGCTCTACGAACTCGTATCACATTCGATGGAGAAATATCATAACCTTGACCTTATTTTGGGACAACAAGATGGTATTTCTCATTAGAGAGGAATTTCTCCACTCAAAAGCTATATGTTGTCGTACTCTGCTTCATTCGTTGCAATTCTTCATTTCTAGTATGTTTCAATTGAGCTCTACAAACTCGTATCACATTCGATGAATGAATATCATATTCTTAAATTTCCTATAGACCTTAGTGACGGTTTATGTTATTGGAGAGGAGTTTCTCCACTTAAAAGTTTCTTTTAAGCCCCTTATTTATTTTGTCCTTCTCTACTTCTTCCGTTATAATTCTCCATTTGTAGTATGTGTAAGTTGAGCTCTACGAACTCATAACACATTCAATGGAGGAATATCATGAGCTTAAACTTGTTTTTGGCTATAGAGACGGTTTTAGTCATTGGAGAGGCATTTCTCCACTCAAAAGCTTTATGTAGGCCTCTTTGTCCTTTTGTCCTACTCTACTTTATTCCTAACAATTCTCAATTTCTATTAGGTTTCAATTGAGCTCTACGAACTCATATTACATTCGATGGAGGAATATCATAACGTTGACCTTATTTTGGAACAACAAGATGGTTTTGCTCATTAGAGAGGAATTTCTCCACTCAAAAGCTATATGTTGTCCTACTCTGCTTCATTCGTGGCAATTCTCCATTTCTAGTATGTTTCAATTGAGCTCTTCGAACTCGTATAACATTTGATGGATGAATATCATAATCTTAAATTTGTTATAGACCATAGAGACAGTTTATGTCATTGGAGAAGACTTTCCCCACTTAAAAGGTTCTTTTAAGCCCCTTAATCATTTTGTCCTACTCTACTTCTGTCGTTACAATTGTCCATTTGTAGTATGTGTTACTTGAGCTCTACGAACTCACAACACGAGTCGATGGAGGAATATCATTAGTTTAAACTTGTTTTAGGCTATACAGACAGTTTTGGTCATTGGAGAGGCATTTCTCCACTCAAAAGCTATATGTAGGACTCTTTATCTTTTGGTCCTACTCTACATCATTCGTTACAATTCTCCATTTAAAAAAAGCTTTATCTACCTCTTTGTCCTTTTGTCCTACTCTACTTCATTCCTAACAATTCTCAATTTCTACTAGGTTTTAATTGAGCTCTACGAACTCGTATCACATTTGGTGGAGGAATATCATAACGTTGAACTTATTTTGGAACAACAAGATGGTTTTTCTCATTAGAGAGGAATTTCTCCACTCAAAAGCTATATGTTGTCCTACTCTGCTTCATTCGTTGCAATTCTCTATTTCTAGTATATTTCAATTGAGCTCTACGAACTCGCATCACATTTGATGGATGAATATCATAATCTTAAATTTATTACAGACGATAGAGACAGGTTATATCATTGGAAAGGAGTTTCTCAATTTAAACGGTTCTTTTAAGCCCCTTAATCATTTTGTCCTTCTTTAGTTCTTTCGTTACAATTCTCCATTTGTAGTATGTGTAAGTTGAGCTCTACGAAATCATAACACATTCGATGGAGGAATATCATGAGCTTAAACTTGTTTTAGGCTATAGAGACGGTTTTGGTCATTGGTGAGAGACATTTCTCCACTCAAAAGCTTTATGTACAACTCTTTATCTTTTGGTCCTACTCTACATCATTCGTTACAATTCTCCATTTCTAAAAAGCTTTATCTACCTCTTTGTCCTTTTGTCCTACTCTACTTTATTCCTTACAATTCTCAATTTCTATTAAGATTTAATTGAGCTCTACGAACTCGTATCACATTCGATGGAGTAATATCATAACCTTGACCTTATTTTGGGACAACAAGATGGTATTTCTCATTAGAGAGGAATTTCTCCACTCAAAAGCTATATGTTGTCGTACTCTGCTTCATTCGTTGCAATTCTTCATTTCTAGTATGTTTCAATTGAGCTCTACAAACTCGTATCACATTCGATGAATGAATATCATATTCTTAATTTTCCTACAGACCGTAGAGACGGTTTATGTTATTGGAGAGGAGTTTCTCTACTTAAACGGTTCTTTTAAGCCCCTTTATCATTTTGTCCTTCTCTAGTTCTTTCGTTACAATTCTCCATTTGTAGTATGTGTATGTTGAGCTCTACGAACTCATAACACATTCGATGGAGGAATATCATGAGCTTAAACATGTTTTAGGCTATAGAGACGGTTTTGGTCATTGGTGAGACATTTCTCCACTCAAAAGCTTTATGTAGGTCTCTTTGTCTTTTTGTCCTACTCTACTTCATTCCTCACAATTCTCAATTTCTACTAGGTTTTAATTGAGCTCTACGAACTCGTATCACATTTGATGGAGGAATATCATAACGTTGAACTTATTTTGGAACAACAAGATGGTTTTTCTCATTAGAGAGGAATTTCTCACTCAAAAGCTATATGTTGTCCTACTCTGCCTCATTCGTTGCAATTCTCCATTTCAAGTATGTTTCAATTGAGCTCTACGAACTCGTATCACATTCGATGGATGAATATCATAATCTTAAATTTGTTATAGACCATAGAGACGGTTTATGTCATTGGAGAGGTGTTTCTCCACTTAAAAGGTTCTTTTAAGCCCCTTAATCATTTTGTCCTTCTCTAGTTCTTTCGTTACAATTCTCCATTTGTAGTATGTGTAAGTTGAGCTCTACGAACTCATAACACATTCGATGGAGGAATATCATGAGGTTAAACTTGTTTTTGGCTATAGAGACGGTTTCGGTCATTGGAGATGCATTTCTCCAATCAAAAGCTTTATGTAGACCTCTTTGTCCTTTTGTCCTACTCTACTTTATTCCTTACAATTCTCAATTTCTATTAGGTTTCAATTGAGCTCTACGAACTCATATTACATTCGATGGAGGAATATCATAACGTTGACCTTATTTTGGAACAACAAGATGGATTTGCTCATTAGAGAAGAATTTCTCCACTCAAAAGCTATATATTGTCCTACTCTGCTTTATTCGTTGCAATTCTCCATTTCTTGTATGTTTCAATTGAGCTCTACAAACTCGTATCACATTCGATGGATGAATATCATAATCTTAAATTTCCTATAGACCTTAGGGACGGTTTATGTTATTGGAGAGGAGTTTCTCCACTTATAAGGTTCTTTTTTAAGCCCCTTAATTATTTTGTCCTTCTCTACTTCTTTCGTTATAATTCTCCATTTGTAGTATGTGTAAGTTGAATTCTACGAACTCATAACATATTCAATGGAGGAATATCATGAGCTTAAACTTGTTTTTGGCTATAGAGACGGTTTTTGTCATTGGAGAGGCATTTCTCCACTCAAAAGCTTTATTTATGCCTCTTTGTGCTTTTGTCCTACTCTACTTCATTCCTTACCATTCCCAATTTCTATTAAGTTTTAGTTGAACTCTACGAACTGGTATTACATTCGATGGAGGAATATTAAAACCTTGAACTTAGTTTGGGACAACAAGATGATTTTCCTCATTAGAAAGAAATTTCTCCACTCTAAAGCTATATGTTGTCCTACTCTGCTTCATTCGCAGCCATTCTCCATTTCTAGTATGTTTCAATTAAGCTCTACGAACTCGTGTAACATTCGATGGATGAATATCATAATCTTAAATTTGTTATATACCATAAAGACGGTTTATTTTATTGGAGAGGACTTTCCCCACTTAAAAGGTTCTTTTAAGCCCCTTAATCATTTTGTCCTACTCTACTTCTTTCATTACAATTGTCTATTTGTAGTATGTGTAAGTTGAGCTCTACGAACTCATAACACATTCGATGGAGGAATATCATGAGCTTAAACTTGTTTTAGGTTATAGAGACGGTTTTTGCCATTGGAGAGGCATTTCTCCACTCAAAAGCTTTATGTAGGCCTCTTTGTGCTTTTGTCCTACTCTACTTCATTCCTTACATTTCCCAATTTCTATTAAGTTTTAATTGAGCTCTACGAACTGGTATTACATTCGATGGAGGAATATCATAACCTTGAACTTATTTTGGGACAACAAGATGATTTTCCTCATTAGAAAGGAATTTCTCCACTCTAAAGCTATATGTTGTCCTACTCTGCTTCATTCGCAGCCATTCTCCATTTCTAGTATGTTTCAATTGAGCTTTACGAACTCGTAGAACATTCGATGGATGAATATCATAATCTTAAATTTGTTATAAACCATAGAGACGGATTATGTCATTGGAGAGGTCTTTCCCTACTTAAAAGGTTCTTTTAAGCCCCTTAATCATTTTGTCCTACTCTAGTTCTTTCGTTACAATTGACCATTTAAAGTATGTGTTAGTTGAGCTCTACGAACTTATAACACGAGTCGATGGAGGAATATCATGAGCTTAAACTTGTTTTAGGCTATAGAGACGGTTTAGGTCATTGGAGAGGCATTTCTCCACTCAAAAGCTTTATGTAGGCCTTTTTGTCCTTTTGTCCTACTCTACTTTATTCCTTACAATTCTCAATTTCTATTAGGTTTCAATTGAGCTAGCTCTACGAACTCATATCACATTCGATGGAGGAATATCATAACGTTGACCTTATTTTGGAACAACAAGATGGTTTTGCTCCTTAGAAAAGAATCTCTCCAATCAAAAGCTATATGTCGTCCTACTCTGCTTCATTCGTTGCAATTCTCCATTTCTAGTATGTTTCAATTGAGCTCTACAAACTCGAATCACATTCAATGGATGAATATCATAATCTTAAATTTCCTATAGACTTTAGAGACGGTTTATGTTATTGGAGAGGGGTTTCTCCACTTAAAAGGTTCTTTTAAGCCCCTTAATCATTTTGTCCTTCTCTACTTCTATCGTTACAATTCTCCATTTGTAGTATGTGTTAGTTGAGCTCAACGAACTCATAAAACATTCGATGGAGGAATATCATGAGCTTAAACTTGTTTTAGGTTATAGAGACGGTTGTTGCCATTGGAGAGGCATTTCTCCACTCAAAACCTTTATGTAGGCCTCTTTGTGCTTTTGTCCTACTCTACTTCATTCCTTACAATTCCCAATTTCTATTAAGTTTTAATTGAGCTCTACGAACAGGTATTACATTCGATGGAGGAATATCATAACCTTGAATTTATTTTGGGACAACAAGATGATTTTCCTCATTAGAAAGGAATTTCTTCACTCTAAAGCTATATGTTGTCCTACTCTGCATCATTCGCAGCCATTCTCCATTTCTAGTATGTTTCAATTGAGCTCTACGAACTCGTATAACATTCGATGGATGACTATCATAATCTTAAATTTGTTATAAACCATAGAGACGGATTATGTCATTGGAGAGGACTTTCCCCACTTAAAAGGTTCTTTTAAGCCCCTTAATCATTTTGTCCTACTCTACTTCTTTCGTTACAATTGTCCATTTGAAGTATGTGTTAGTTGAGCTCTACGAACTCACAACACGAGTCGATGGAGGAATATCATTAGTTTAAACTTGTTTTAGGATATACAGACAGTTTTGGTCATTGGAGAGGCATTTCTCCACTCAAAAGCTATATGTAGGACTCTGTATCTTTTGGTCCTACTGTACATCATTCGTTACAATTCTCCATTTCTAAAAAGCTTTATCTACCTCTTTCTCCTTTTGTCCCACTCTACTTTATTCCTTACAATTCTCAATTTCTATTAAGTTTTAATTGAGCTCTACGAACTCGTATCACATTCGATGGAGTAATATCATAACCTTGACCTTATTTTGGGCCAACAAGATGGTTTTTCTCATTAGAGAGGAATTTGTCCACTCAAAAGCTATATGTTGTCCTACTCTGCCTCATTCGTTGCAATTCTCCATTTCTAGTATGTTTCAATTGAGCTCTACGAACTCGTATCACATTCGATGGATGAATATCATAATCTTAAATTTGTTATAGACCATAGACACGGTTTATGTCATTGGAGAGGTGTTTCTCCACTTAAAAGGTTCTTTTAAGCCCCTTAATCATTTTGTCCTTCTCTAGTTCTTTCGTTACAATTCTCCATTTGTAGTATGTGTAAGTTGAGCTCTACGAACTCATAACACATTCGATGGAGGAATATCATGAGGTTAAACTTGTTTTTGGCTATAGAGACGGTTTCGGTCATTGGAGATGCATTTCTCCAATCAAAAGCTTTATGTAGGGCTCTTTGTGCTTTTGTCCTACTCTACTTCATTCCTTACAATTCTCAATTTGTATTAGGTTTCAATTGAGCTCTACGAACTGGTATTACATTCGATGGAGGAATATCATAAGCTTGAACTTAATTTGGGACAACAAGATGATTTTCCTCATTAGAGAGGAATTTCTTCACTCAAAAGCTATATGTTGTCCTACTCTGCTTCATTCGTTGCAATTCTCCATTTCTAGTATGTTTCAATTGAGCTCTACGAACTCGTATCACATTCGATGGATGAATATCATAATCTTAAATTTCCTTTAGACCTTAGAGACGGTTTATGTTATTGGAGAGGAGTTCCTCAACTTAAAAGGTTCTTTTAAGCCCCTTAATCATTTTGTCCTTCTCTACTTCTTTCGTTACAATTCTCCATTTGTAGTATGTGTTAGTTGAGCTCAACAAACTCATAACACATTCGATGAAGGAATATCATGCGCTTAAACTTGTTTTAGGTTATAGAGACGGTTTTGGTCATCGGAGAGGCATTTCTCCACTCAAAAGCTTTATGTAGGCCTCTTTGTGCTTTTGTCCTACTCTACTTCATTCCTTACAATTCTCAATTTGTATTAGGTTTCAATTGAGCTCTACGAACTGGTATTACATTCGATGGAGGAATATCATAACCTTGAATATATTTTGGGACAACAAGTTGATTTTCACATTAGAGAGGAATTTCTCCACTCAAAAGCTATATGTTGTCCTACTCTGCTTCATTCGTTGCAATTCTCCATTTCTAGTATGTTTCAATTGAGCTCTACGAACTCGTATCACATTCGATGGATGAATATCATAATTTTAAATTTGTTATAGACCATAGAGACGGTTTATGTCATTGGAGAGGTGTTTCTCCACTTAAAAGGTTCTTTTAAGCCCCTTAATCATTTTGTCCTTCTCTAGTTCTTTCGTTACAATTCTCCATTTGTAGTATGTGTAAGTTGAGCTCTACGAACTCATAACACATTCGATGGAGGAATATCATGAGCTTAAACTTGTTTTAGGTTATAGAGACGGTTTTGGTCATTGGAGAGGCATTTCTCCACTCAAAAGCTTTATGTAGGCCTCTTTGTGCTTTTGTCCTACTCTACTTGATTCCTTACAATTCTCAATTTGTATTAGGTTTCAATTGAGCTCTACGAACTGGTATTACATTCGATGGAGGAATATCATAACCTTGAACTTATTTTGGGACAACAAGATGATTTTCCTCATTAGAGAGGAATTTCTTCACACAAAAGCAATATGTTGTCCTACTCTGCTTCATTCGTTGCAATTCTCCATTTCTAGTATGTTTCAATTGAGCTCTACGAACTTGTATCACATTCGATGGATGAATATCATAATCTTAAATTTCCTATAGACCTTAGAGACGGTTTATGTTATTGGAGAGGAGTTCCTCAACTTAAAAGGTTCTTTTAAGCCCCTTAATCATTTTGTCCTTCTCTAGTTCTTTCGTTACAATTCTCCATTTGTAGTATGAGTTAGTTGAGCTCTACGAACTCATAACACATTCGATGGAGGAATATAATGAGCTTAAACTTGTTTTAGGTTATAGAGACGGTTTTGGTCATTGGAGAGGCATTTCTCCACTCAAAAGCTTTATGTAGGCCTCTTTGTGCTTTTGACCTACTCTACTTGATTCCTTACAATTCTCAATTTGTATTAGGTTTCAATTGAGCTCTACGAACTGGTATTACATTCGATGGAGGAATATCATAACCTTGACCTTATTTTGGGCCAACAAGATGGTTTTTCTCATTAGAGAGGAATTTGTCCACTCAAAAGCTATATGTTGTCCTACTCTGCCTCATTCGTTGCAATTCTCCATTTCTAGTATGTTTCAATTGAGCTCTACGAACTCGTATCACATTCGATGGATGAATATCATAATCTTAAATTTGTTATAGACCATAGACACGGTTTATGTCATTGGAGAGGTGTTTCTCCACTTAAAAGGTTCTTTTAAGCCCCTTAATCATTTTGTCCTTCTCTAGTTCTTTCGTTACAATTCTCCATTTGTAGTATGTGTAAGTTGAGCTCTACGAACTCATAACACATTCGATGGAGGAATATCATGAGGTTAAACTTGTTTTTGGCTATAGAGACGGTTTCGGTCATTGGAGATGCATTTCTCCAATCAAAAGCTTTATGTAGGGCTCTTTGTGCTTTTGTCCTACTCTACTTGATTCCTTACAATTCTCAATTTGTATTAGGTTTCAATTGAGCTCTACGAACTGGTATTACATTCGATGGAGGAATATCATAACCTTGACCTTATTTTGGGCCAACAAGATGGTTTTTCTCATTAGAGAGGAATTTGTCCACTCAAAAGCTATATGTTGTCCTACTCTGCCTCATTCGTTGCAATTCTCCATTTCTAGTATGTTTCAATTGAGCTCTACGAACTCGTATCACATTCGATGGATGAATATCATAATCTTAAATTTGTTATAGACCATAGACACGGTTTATGTCATTGGAGAGGTGTTTCTCCACTTAAAAGGTTCTTTTAAGCCCCTTAATCATTTTGTCCTTCTCTAGTTCTTTCGTTACAATTCTCCATTTGTAGTATGTGTAAGTTGAGCTCTACGAACTCATAACACATTCGATGGAGGAATATCATGAGGTTAAACTTGTTTTTGGCTATAGAGACGGTTTCGGTCATTGGAGATGCATTTCTCCAATCAAAAGCTTTATGTAGGGCTCTTTGTGCTTTTGTCCTACTCTACTTCATTCCTTACAATTCTCAATTTGTATTAGGTTTCAATTGAGCTCTACGAACTGGTATTACATTCGATGGAGGAATATCATAAGCTTGAACTTAATTTGGGACAACAAGATGATTTTCCTCATTAGAGAGGAATTTCTTCACTCAAAAGCTATATGTTGTCCTACTCTGCTTCATTCGTTGCAATTCTCCATTTCTAGAATGTTTGAATTGAGCTCTACAAACTCGTATCACATTCGATGGATGAATATCATAATCTTAAATTTCCTATAGATCTTAGAGACGGTTTATGTTATTGGAGAGGAGTTCCTCAACTTAAAAGGTTCTTTTAAGCCCCTTAATCATTTTGTCCTTCTCTACTTCTTTCGTTACAATTCTCCATTTGTAGTATGTGTTAGTTGAGCTCAACAAACTCATAACACATTCGATGAAGGAATATCATGCGCTTAAACTTGTTTTAGGTTATAGAGACGGTTTTGGTCATCGGAGAGGCATTTCTCCACTCAAAAGCTTTATGTAGGCCTCTTTGTGCTTTTGTCCTACTCTACTTCATTCCTTACAATTCTCAATTTGTATTAGATTTCAATTGAGCTCTTCGAACTGGTATTACATTCGATGGAGGAATATCATAACCTTGAACTTATTTTAGGACAACAAGATGATTTTCCTCATTAGAGAGGAATTTCTTCACTCAAAAGCTATATGTTGTCCTACTCTGCTTCATTCGTTGCAATTCTCCATTTCTAGAATGTTTCAATTGAGCTCTACGAACTCGTATCACATTCGATGGATGAATATCATAATCTTAAATTTCCTATAGACCTTAGAGACGGTTTATGTTATTGGAGAGGAGTTCCTCAACTTAAAAGGTTCTTTTAAGCCCCTTAATCATTTTGTCCTTCTCTACTTCTTTCGTTACAATTCTCCATTTGTAGTATGTGTTAGTTGAGCTCAACAAACTCATAACACATTCGATGAAGGAATATCATGCGCTTAAACTTGTTTTAGGTTATAGAGACGATTTTGGTCATCGGAGAGGCATTTCTCCACTCAAAAGCTTTATGTAGGCCTCTTTGTGCTTTTGTCCTACTCTACTTCATTCCTTAAAATTCTCAATTTGTATTAGGTTTCAATTGAGCTCTACGAACTGGTATTACATTCGATGGAGGAATATCATAACCTTGAACTTATTTTGGGACAACAAGATGATTTTCCTCATTAGAGAGGAATTTCTTCACTCAAAAGCTATATGTTGTCCTACTCTGCTTCATTCGTTGCAATTCTCCATTTCTAGTATGTTTCAATTGAGCTCTACGAACTCGTATCACATTCGATGGATGAATATCATAATCTTAAATTTGTTATAGACCATAGAGACGGTTTATGTCATTGGAGAGGTGTTTCTCCCCTTAAAAGGTTCTTTTAAGCCCCTTAATCATTTTGTCCTTCTCTAGTTCTTTCGTTACAATTCTCCATTTGTAGTATGTGTAAGTTGAGCTCTACGAACTCGTAACACATTCGATGGAGGAATATCATGAGGTTAAACTTGTTTTTGGCTATAGAGACGGTTTCGGTCATTGGAGATGCATTTCTCCAATCAAAAGCTTTATGTAGGCCTCTTTGTCCTTTTGTCCTACTCTACTTTATTCCTTACAATTCTTAATTTCTATTAGGTTTCAATTGAGCTCTATGAACTCATATCACATTCGATGGAGGAATATCATAACGTTGACCTTATTTTGGAACAACAAGATGGTTTTGCTCATTAGAGAAAAATTTCTCCACTCAAAATATATTGTCCTACTCTGCTTTATTCGTTGCAATTCTCCATTTCTAGTATGTTTGAATTGAGCTCTACAAACTCGTATCACATTCGATGGATGAATATCATAATCTTAAATTTGTTATAAACCATAGAGACGGTTTATGTCATTGGAGAGGTGTTTCTCCACTTAAAAGGTTCTTTTAAGCCCCTTAATCATTTTGTCCTTCTCTAGTTCTTTCGTTACAATTCTCCATTTGTAGTATGTGTAAGTTGAGCTCTACGAACTCATAACACATTCGATGGAGGAATATCATGAGCTTAAACTTGTTTTAGGTTATAGAGACGGTTTTGGTCATTGGAGAGGCATTTCTCCACTCAAAAGCTTTATGTAGGCCTCTTTGTGCTTTTGTCCTACTCTACTTGATTCCTTACAATTCTCAATTTGTATTAGGTTTCAATTGAGTTCTACGAACTGGTATTACATTCGATGGAGGAATATCATAACCTTGAACTTATTTTGGGACAACAAGATGATTTTCCTCATTAGAGAGGAATATCTTCACTCAAAAGCAATATGTTGTCCTACTCTGCTTCATTCGTTGCAATTCTCCATTTCTAGTATGTTTCAATTGAGCTCTACGAACTTGTATCACATTCGATGGATGAATATCATAATCTTAAATTTGTTATAGACCATAGAGACGGTTTATGTCATTGGAGAGGTGTTTCTCCACTTAAAAGGTTCTTTTAAGCCCCTTAATCATTTTGTCCTTCTCTAGTTCTTTCGTTACAATTCTCCATTTGTAGTATGTGTAAGTTGAGCTCTACGAACTCATAACACATTCGATGGAGGAATATCATGAGCTTAAACTTGTTTTAGGTTATAGAGACGGTTTTGGTCATTGGAGAGGCATTTCTCCACTCAAAAGCTTTATGTAGGCCTCTTTGTGCTTTTGACCTACTCTACTTGATTCCTTACAATTCTCAATTTGTATTAGGTTTCAATTGAGCTCTACGAACTGGTATTACATTCGATGGAGGAATATCATAACCTTGACCTTATTTTGGGCCAACAAGATGGTTTTTCTCATTAGAGAGGAATTTGTCCACTCAAAAGCTATATGTTGTCCTACTCTGCCTCATTCGTTGCAATTCTCCATTTCTAGTATGTTTCAATTGAGCTCTACGAACTCGTATCACATTCGATGGATGAATATCATAATCTTAAATTTGTTATAGACCATAGACACGGTTTATGTCATTGGAGAGGTGTTTCTCCACTTAAAAGGTTCTTTTAAGCCCCTTAATCATTTTGTCCTTCTCTAGTTCTTTCGTTACAATTCTCCATTTGTAGTATGTGTAAGTTGAGCTCTACGAACTCATAACACATTCGATGGAGGAATATCATGAGGTTAAACTTGTTTTTGGCTATAGAGACGGTTTCGGTCATTGGAGATGCATTTCTCCAATCAAAAGCTTTATGTAGGGCTCTTTGTGCTTTTGTCCTACTCTACTTGATTCCTTACAATTCTCAATTTGTATTAGGTTTCAATTGAGCTCTACGAACTGGTATTACATTCGATGGAGGAATATCATAACCTTGACCTTATTTTGGGCCAACAAGATGGTTTTTCTCATTAGAGAGGAATTTGTCCACTCAAAAGCTATATGTTGTCCTACTCTGCCTCATTCGTTGCAATTCTCCATTTCTAGTATGTTTCAATTGAGCTCTACGAACTCGTATCACATTCGATGGATGAATATCATAATCTTAAATTTGTTATAGACCATAGACACGGTTTATGTCATTGGAGAGGTGTTTCTCCACTTAAAAGGTTCTTTTAAGCCCCTTAATCATTTTGTCCTTCTCTAGTTCTTTCGTTACAATTCTCCATTTGTAGTATGTGTAAGTTGAGCTCTACGAACTCATAACACATTCGATGGAGGAATATCATGAGGTTAAACTTGTTTTTGGCTATAGAGACGGTTTCGGTCATTGGAGATGCATTTCTCCAATCAAAAGCTTTATGTAGGGCTCTTTGTGCTTTTGTCCTACTCTACTTCATTCCTTACAATTCTCAATTTGTATTAGGTTTCAATTGAGCTCTACGAACTGGTATTACATTCGATGGAGGAATATCATAAGCTTGAACTTAATTTGGGACAACAAGATGATTTTCCTCATTAGAGAGGAATTTCTTCACTCAAAAGCTATATGTTGTCCTACTCTGCTTCATTCGTTGCAATTCTCCATTTCTAGAATGTTTGAATTGAGCTCTACAAACTCGTATCACATTCGATGGATGAATATCATAATCTTAAATTTCCTATAGACCTTAGAGACGGTTTATGTTATTGGAGAGGAGTTCCTCAACTTAAAAGGTTCTTTTAAGCCCCTTAATCATTTTGTCCTTCTCTACTTCTTTCGTTACAATTCTCCATTTGTAGTATGTGTTAGTTGAGCTCAACAAACTCATAACACATTCGATGAAGGAATATCATGCGCTTAAACTTGTTTTAGGTTATAGAGACGGTTTTGGTCATCGGAGAGGCATTTCTCCACTCAAAAGCTTTATGTAGGCCTCTTTGTGCTTTTGTCCTACTCTACTTCATTCCTTACAATTCTCAATTTGTATTAGGTTTCAATTGAGCTCTACGAACTGGTATTACATTCGATGAAGGAATATCATAACCTTGAACTTATTTTGGGACAACAAGATGATTTTCCTCATTAGAGAGGAATTTCTTCACTCAAAAGCTATATGGTGTCCTACTCTGCTTCATTCGTTGCAATTCTCCATTTCTAGTATGTTTCAATTGAGCTCTAAGAACTCGTATCACATTCGATGGATGAATATCATAATCTTAAATTTCCTTTAGACCTTAGAGACGGTTTATGTTATTGGAGAGGAGTTCCACAACTTAAAAGGTTCTTTTAAGCCCCTTAATCATTTTGTCCTTCTCTACTTCTTTCGTTACAATTCTCCATTTGTAGTATGTGTTAGTTGAGCTCAACAAACTCATAACACATTCGATGGACGAATATCATGAGCTTAAACTTGTTTTAGGTTATAGAGACGGTTTTGGTCATTGGAGAGGCATTTCTCCACTCAAAAGCTTTATGTAGGCCTCTTTGTGCTTTTGTCCTACTCTACTTCATTCCTTACAATTCTCAATTTGTATTAGGTTTCAATTGAGCTCTAGGAACTGGTATTACATTCGATGAAGGAATATCATAACCTTGAACTTATTTTGGGACAACAAGATGATTTTCCTCATTAGAGAGGAATTTCTTCACTCAAAAGCTATATGTTGTCCTACTCTGCTTCATTCGTTGCAATTCTCCATTTCTAGTATGTTTCAATTGAGCTCTACGAACTTGTATCACATTCGATGGATGAATATCATAATCTTAAATTTCCTATAGACCTTAGAGACGGTTTATGTTATTGGAGAGTAGTTCCTCAACTTAAAAGGTTCTTTTAAGCCCCTTAATCATTTTGTCCTTCTCTAGTTCTTTCGTTACAATTCTCCATTTGTAGTATGAGTTAGTTGAGCTCTACGAACTCATAACACATTCGATGGAGGAATATCATGAGCTTAAACTTGTTTTAGGTTATAGAGACGGTTTTGGTCATTGGAGAGGCATTTCTCCACTCAAAAGCTTTATGTAGGCCTCTTTGTGCTTTTGACCTACTCTACTTGATTCCTTACAATTCTCAATTTGTATTAGGTTTCAATTGAGCTCTACGAACTGGTATTACATTCGATGGAGGAATATCATAACCTTGAACTTATTTTGGGACAACAAGATGATTTTCCTCATTAGAGAGGAATTTCTTCACACAAAAGCAATATGTTGTCCTACTCTGCTTCATTCGTTGCAATTCTCCATTTCTAGTATGTTTCAATTGAGCTCTACGAACTTGTATCACATTCGATGGATGAATATCATAATCTTAAATTTCCTATAGACCTTAGAGACGGTTTATGTTATTTGAGAGGAGTTCCTCAACTTAAAAGGTTCTTTTAAGCCCCTTAATCATTTTGTCCTTCTCTAGTTCTTTCGTTACAATTCTCCATTTGTAGTATGAGTTAGTTGAGCTCTACGAACTCATAACACATTCGATGGAGGAATATCATGAGCTTAAACTTGTTTGAGGTTATAGAGACGATTTTGGTCATCGGAGAGGCATTTCTCCACTCAAAAGCTTTATGTAGGCCTCTTTGTGCTTTTGTCCTACTCTACTTCATTCCTTACAATTCCCAATTTCTATTAAGTTTTAATTGAGCTCTACGAACTGGTATCACATTCGATGGAGGAATATATGACCTTGAACTTATTTTGGGACAACAAGATGATTTTCCTCATTAGAGAGGAATTTCTCCACTCTAAAGCTATATGTTGTCATACTCTGCTTCATTCGCAGCCATTCTCCATTTGTAGTATGTTTCAATTGAGCTCTACGAACTCGTATAACATTCGATGGATGAATATCATAATCTTAAATTTGTTATAGACCATAGAGTTATGTCATTGGAGAGGTGTTTCTCCACTTAAAAGGTTCTTTTAAGGCCCTTAATCATTTTGTCCTTCTCTAGTTCTTTCGCTACAATTCTCCATTTGTAGTATGTGTAAGTTAAGCTCTACGAACTCCTAACACATTCGATGGACGAATATCATGAGCTTAAACTTGTTTTAGGTTATAGAGACGGTTTTGGTCATTGGAGAGGCATTTCTCCACTCAAAAGCTTTATGTAGGCCTCTTTGTGCTTTTGTCCTACTCTACTTCATTCCTTACAATTCTCATTTTGTATTAGGTTTCAATTGAGCTCTAGGAACTGGTATTACATTCGATGAAGGAATATCATAACCTTGAACTTATTTTGGGACAACAAGATGATTTTCCTCATTAGAGAGGAATTTCTTCACTCAAAAGCTATATGTTGTCCTACTCTGCTTCATTCGTTGCAATTCTCCATTTCTAGTATGTTTCAATTGAGCTCTACGAACTTGTATCACATTCGATGGATGAATATCATAATCTTAAATTTCCTATAGACCTTAGAGACGGTTTATGTTATTGGAGAGTAGTTCCTCAACTTAAAAGGTTCTTTTAAGCCCCTTAATCATTTTGTCCTTCTCTAGTTCTTTCGTTACAATTCTCCATTTGTAGTATGAGTTAGTTGAGCTCTACGAACTCATAACACATTCGATGGAGGAATATCATGAGCTTAAACTTGTTTTAGGTTATAGAGACGGTTTTGGTCATTGGAGAGGCATTTCTCCACTCAAAAGCTTTATGTAGGCCTCTTTGTGCTTTTGACCTACTCTACTTGATTCCTTACAATTCTCAATTTGTATTAGGTTTCAATTGAGCTCTACGAACTGGTATTACATTCGATGGAGGAATATCATAACCTTGAACTTATTTTGGGACAACAAGATGATTTTCCTCATTAGAGAGGAATTTCTTCACACAAAAGCAATATGTTGTCCTACTCTGCTTCATTCGTTGCAATTCTCCATTTCTAGTATGTTTCAATTGAGCTCTACGAACTTGTATCACATTCGATGGATGAATATCATAATCTTAAATTTCCTATAGACCTTAGAGACGGTTTATGTTATTTGAGAGGAGTTCCTCAACTTAAAAGGTTCTTTTAAGCCCCTTAATCATTTTGTCCTTCTCTAGTTCTTTCGTTACAATTCTCCATTTGTAGTATGAGTTAGTTGAGCTCTACGAACTCATAACACATTCGATGGAGGAATATCATGAGCTTAAACTTGTTTGAGGTTATAGAGACGATTTTGGTCATCGGAGAGGCATTTCTCCACTCAAAAGCTTTATGTAGGCCTCTTTGTGCTTTTGTCCTACTCTACTTCATTCCTTACAATTCCCAATTTCTATTAAGTTTTAATTGAGCTCTACGAACTGGTATCACATTCGATGGAGGAATATATGACCTTGAACTTATTTTGGGACAACAAGATGATTTTCCTCATTAGAGAGGAATTTCTCCACTCTAAAGCTATATGTTGTCATACTCTGCTTCATTCGCAGCCATTCTCCATTTGTAGTATGTTTCAATTGAGCTCTACGAACTCGTATCACATTCGATGGATGAATATCATAATCTTAAATTTCCTTTAGACCTTAGAGACGGTTTATGTTATTGGAGAGGAGTTCCTCAACTTAAAAAGGTTCTTTTAAGCCCCTTAATCATTTTGTCCTTCTCTACTTCTTTCGTTACAATTCTCCATTTGTAGTATGTGTTAGTTGAGCTCAACAAACTCATAACACATTCGATGAAGGAATATCATGCGCTTAAACTTGTTTTAGGTTATAGAGACGGTTTTGGTCATCGGAGAGGCATTTCTCCACTCAAAAGCTTTATGTAGGCCTCTTTGTGCTTTTGTCCTACTCTACTTCATTCCTTACAATTCTCAATTTGTATTAGGTTTCAATTGAGCTCTACGAACTGGTATTACATTCGATGGAGGAATATCATAACCTTGAACTTATTTTGGGACAACAAGATGATTTTTCGTCATTAGAGAGGAATTTCTTCACTC